>NW_020864572.1:0-57674 GCF_003713205.1 Coffea eugenioides
TTTTCGAACTTCACTTGGCCAAATCGTCGCATTCCTAAGTCCCATGGCCTTTCATTGTTTTCACTTTCACACGTTCACATTTCACCACTCACACACTCTCACACATCACTACACACACCACCACACCATCAAAAAGTGGGGCGCGACAGTTGGCGACTCCACTGGGGACTTCCTAAGTGCGTCCAAGCATTTGACTTAGCCATTCGTTTCCTGTTTCTACCCTTTTTATGCATAGCATTTGGATATTAGGGTTGCATTTTCCATTTTTAGGGCCTTTTTGCCTCGCACGCGTATCCAACTATTTCCTCACTCACGTACGTGTGATTGGTTGATTGGATGTATGTTTACTTGTTTATCTCGCGCTTGCATTGCATTTGGGTGGGGGACATACCCTAGAGCCTCGCGTTGGTTCTTGATCCCTCCCCTCCAAACGAGCACTAGCATACGTGCATACGCTTTAAATTTTTCACCCTCCATTTATTTTTCTTTTAGTGGCTTGTCACGCCACTCCACCCTATTAGGATTTAGGCGACTCACTTGGACTTGTGATCGCGACACGATGTGTGCGTAGCATGATCTGAGGAGTCACTCGATCTTCCATTTTTAAGCTTTGGGTTCATAGCCTTTAGCTTTTGGTCGAAGATTGAGGTTTTGATAGATTCACTCAAACACGTAGCCGTGACACGATGTGTGCGTAGCGGTGTTTGGGGAATCGCTCGAGCCACCGACAAAGAATCTTGGGATTGATGACCCTTGGTTTCTAAGTCTGAAGGCTTGGGGACCTGAGCTTATCGAGTCTAGATGCATTAGCGAACCCCAACCTCATGCATCCATATTAGAATTGCCTAAGGTAGAGTTTGTCTTACCCTATTAGGGACACGATTCACGAGGGGAGGGGTCCAACCCCTTTCCCCTTTTTATTGCTTTATTTCTTTATATTTATTTCGTTGCTGCAATGTGTTATGTGCATTTATCTGGCTGAACTAACTTTTCTTGGTTTTGTGTCCCCATTGCATTCACAAACTCTAGCAAATAAGAGGTCTGGTACGACCTCCTTTTAGAACCTACCCTTATAGATAGGCTATTGCACGTTTAAATATTTTGGTATATTGCATTCATAGATTAGTAATTGCATATCATTCTAGGCCTACCTTGGCATATAAAAGGTCCTTTTAGATCATGATTTCATTTCAAATTGCATGTTTTACTGCTTTAATAAAATGGCATCATGCATAAACCCTAGAAAGGGAATGCCACATAGGGAATCCCGTGTTTAGGAATAAGCCACCTTGTGTCTCGGATATTTAATCCAGTGAGACTTGCACGTTTACATTTTATACCATCCAAAGGGGTAGTGCACAAGGTAAGGTAGGATCCGATTATTTTCATAGAGTGATTTTTGGAATATGAGCATCTAATAATCACTTTTTGGCCATTTTATCAAAAATTGGTAAGAATCCCTTGCGTGAAGGACATTAATTTGAAGAAATTCACAAATGATTCCTCCTATTGAGACGATAAATAAATTGAGGCCAAAATTTGATTTTTAGAAGCTCATAGACTAATGCACCTCAATAATTTTGAAATAACCAATGGCCGGACAATTCAACCAATCCATTTTGCCAAATCATTTATCAATTCATTTGACCAATCTACCCTTTTTAGGGTCACTTGGTCGATTTTTGAATCATTCATCAATTCATTTGACCTTTACCCTTTTTAGGGTCATTCGGCCGATTTTTGAATAAATCACTAATTCAATTTCATTTGACCAATTTACCCATTTTTAGGGCAACCGAGCCGAGTTTGAACAAATCAAGTTTCGTTCAATCTATTTGATCAATTTACCCTTCTTAGGGTGATCTGATTAATTTTGGATAAATTAAATTTCATTCAATTCATTTGACCCGTTTCCCTTTTTAGGGTAATGCGGTCGATTTTAAATAAATTTCATTCAAACCGTTTGACCAATTAGAGTTTCAATGTCGAATTCCAAATTGGGAAATCTAGTCGATTTTTTTTTTGAAAAAACCATCCATTGCATCCAGCCATTTGATCAATTGGGGTTTTTACCCGTGTTACACTGAGAAAAATTTTGTCAACGAATTCCAATCTTTTCGATAGGAAGTTCGTCAAGGTCAAACCCGTGCGTTTTTGCAAATTCTTGTATCGATCAAAAGTGATCAATCCATTCGGACGTTGACCTCATTTTGACAAATCTCTCGTCACTCCAATTGACCAAATTCTTTCAAAATTATTTCTCACTCAATGAGTTTGATCAGATCCATCAGGTATGGTATGGTGCCTACCCTAGAGGATTGCATTTTCATGCTAGACCTACCCTTGGCACAAAAAAGGGTTCCCCATAGGACATGCATACCGATTTTATAGTATTGCTTACTAACTCATGGTTTTTTCTTTCTTTTGTTTTCTCCCTTCCCTTGCATTCATAAAAATGTTTCAATAAGGCAAAAATATTTTTCTGTATCTGATGATAATTTGGATCTAATAAAGTGTCAAAATTGCAAGTATTGTTTGATTCTTGGGCAGATCCAACAATGGAAACATGAAAGATCCATTTGAAAGCTCTAGGCTAAGAGCTTCTAAGAGATTTCATAATTGCTTTCAAGGAGAATTCTGTGTATTTGACTTGTTAATATATTTTTGTGTCAAAAGAGAAGGAGACAAAAGGGATATATATGTGGAGCTCTTTAGAAGCTTTCTATTCTCATTTGTATCATAATTGAACGAGAAATTTTGTTTCAAACTTTTTCAGCAATAAAATTTTTGGACAATTACTGTTTTGTGTATATTCATGTACATTTCATTCTTTATTGAGCTCATTAAGAGATTTCATGGTGAATTTTAAGAAATAAGCTCAAATTGAGATTTTTCAACCTTTGGCCTGAAAACTCACAAATGTATACACTAGATTGGTGATCCGAGCTACACAATAAGAGTGCTCAAAAATTGAAAGAGGTCATTCAGAAGGCCCATGAGATACCTTTTCTCCTGCACTTAATCCCAAAATAAAGTCAGTCACATTGATTGATAAATCGGGGCAACTTTTGCTTGAAAATATCCGCGGTGTCTAATCCGATTCAATCACATCTAAGTGAAAGCAAAAATGTGCATCATTCTTGTTTATTTTGAAAATTTAGAATGATACTTTGAGCATTCGTTTCTCTACCTATACACATTTTATCATTTGCTCTCCCATTTGAGCCTTTAAAAGAATAATTTCGTTTCAAATAAGAGCCCTAATGATCACTACCCTTCATTGGAAAATTTTCAAATATCAAGAGGGGAATGGATTCTTAATGACCATTTCGTTACTTTGGTTGTCATGAGGTGTAAGAATGACGCTTTGGCCGTCGTTTCTACAACCTAAACACTGATCATCCCTTGCATCCCTATTTGAGCAAAATTGGTGGTTCTTTTTCGAGTGCACATATGATCGCACCCCACATTGGGGAAGGAGATTGGGGAATTTTGAAAAAAAAGGGAAAAGAAAGGGGGAAAGAGAACCGCAAGTTGGGGAAATTTGATTCCACTTGGGTTCCAATTTTGAAAAAAAGAAAAGGAAGAGTTTTGTCCGCGTGGATCGCCTATGTTTCACACATATGGATGAACAAGGGTCCTCCTCAATCAGTTAATTCAAATACATGCCAAAAATTTCGCATTAATGAAAGTTTCCTTTCAGAGTCATTGTAAGGGCAGAATAAAAGTCAGGCCATCTTCTTTTCCAATCAAACATTCTACCCCTCGTTATCCTTTTTGAGCCTTCAGAATAAAATACTTCGTTTGGCAACCCCTGAGAGTCGCAAACCCCACACTGGGGCAAGTTTGAGTTGAAGAGGAAAATTTCAAGAAGTGAAAAAGTGAAAAGCCACAAAATCAAAAGGCAAAGGAAGAAAAGAGAACCTCAGTTCAAAAATAAACTGGGGCAAATTTTGTGAAAGTTCAAAAAATGGCAGAAGGCCAAAAAATCGAAAGAAAATGAAAGAGAAAAAGCCTCAATTGAGCAAAAACCGAGGCAAATTCTGATTTTACCCTAAAATAGGGTTTGGCGCAACAATGCGATCTCAGATTCTTCAAACCACTTTTGAAATCCGTTTTCAGGCCTTAACTTTTCTAAGCACCCCACCTGACCCCATTACAAAGCCGAAAGTCCTGACTCCTGTTCTTTGCAATGGCCCTGTCAAGAAAATTTCTGATGCCGGAAAATTTTAGCTGTATTTCTGAATTGCTTGAGTATGAGGTTGACGCTACTCACCATGTGAAAACCCATCAGCTCGAGGGAAAGGGAAAAGAGGCAAAAAGCAAAGCAAGAAAAGTAAGTGCAAGAAAATGCAGAAAATTCGACGCTGAAGTCTCCGGTGAGTGATGAGAAAAATGCAAACAAAGTCTGAGATCTTTTGATTTCAAAATAGGGGCAATTTTGGAAAAATGCGATCTATGGTGCAATATCCTTGAAAGTCTTAAACTATCGTTTTCAAGCCAAATTTCAAGCTAAGAAAGTCCATCGTTGACTTATTCCTTCATGACAATCCAAAGTGAGGATCATGCTCATAAGAAATTCATCAAATCATTTGTGATCATAAGGGCATAACCCGTTTCCACATGTTTAGCTATCACTTCTGTCCATACGTTACAAGCCTAGAAAGCTTGTATGTTGACTAAGTTTTCTTGAAAATAAGGGTAACAAACTCTTTGCTTTCACTAAGATGTGACATTGAATGGATTACATACAACTGGGGCACAAAAATGAGACAGATTCTTATCTCCCATTTCCTTAGCCATTTCAGAAATAACACCCACTTGATCGGTCCTGAAAGATGAACCAACTGGAAATTGTGACCCATTACCCAAAACACCAATGCCAAGGTGAGGAAGAAATCTTCTGTGATCTGATTTTATTTCAAGAAAATCATCATGAAATTTTCTTTTAGGAAACATAGTTTCTTACAATGTTCAAATAAATGGAAAGTCATCCAGACAAGTTTTTGCAATTAAATGGCCCATACTGGGGCAAAACTTCTGTTATGAGATTTCGTGAAAACAAGCTCACACAGGGGCAAATATTTTTGTTAGTCCAATTGAGGATTTCGCCCAAGAATCAAATAATGCATCTGTCAAATCAATCACGCTGCTCTTTTCATGTAAATGTGAATGCATGTCATATTTTGGTAAGCCCCCTGTGTAGGTATTCATTGTTGAAATCAACGAAAGAGCATCTGGTGATGTGGAAGGCCGATGCCGAAGAAAGAGAAAAGAAGGGAAAAGGGCCCTACACTGGGGCAAATTATTTTTGAAAAAAATTCTCTCGAAAAATCAGGAAAAATTCAAAAGTCAAAAATCAAAAGTCAAGTTCAGATTCTTGTTACTTGGAAAATCAAATCAATTTCTTGTATCTTGACAAATCAAATCCAATTTCTTGACCAATTGAATGGCAGGATTGGGTCTTATCCCACTGACCATTCACAATGTCACGTTGGGTCTGGACTTGGTGCCGCCAACATCACTTTATCACGTTGGGCCTGGACTTGGTGCCGCCAACATCACTTTATCACGTTGGGCCTGGATTTAGTGCCGCCAACATCACAAAGTTCACGTTTGGCCTGGACTTTGTGCCGCCAACCTCACAAATGTCATGTTGGGCTTGGTTTTCTGACCACCGATTAGCATCGAGTCTATCTCACTAACGTGCGTGTTTTACTCCTACCGCCGTTAGCATCGAGTCTATCTCACTAACGTGCGTGTTTTACTTCCACCGCAGTTAGCATCGAGTCTATCTCACTAACGTGCGTGTTTTCATTCAACCACCGTTAGCATCGAGTCTATCTCACTAACGTGTGCGTTTTCATTCCACCGCAGTTAGCGCGAGCATCGAGTCTATCTCACTAACGTGCGTGTTTTCATTCAACCGCCGTTAGCATCGAGTCTATCTCACTAACGTGCGTGTTTTACTTCAACCGCAGTTAGCATCGAGTCTATCTCACTAACGTGCGTGTTTTCATTCAACCGCAGTTAGCATCGAGTCTATCTCACTAACGTGCGTGTTTTACTTCAACCGCAGTTAGCATCGAGTCTATCTCACTAACGTGCGTGTTTTCATTCAACCGCAGTTAGCATCGAGTCTATCTCACTAACGTGCGTGTTTTACTTCAACCGCAGTTAGCATCGAGTCTATCTCACTAACGTGCGTGTTTTACTCCTACCGCCGTTAGCATCGAGTCTATCTCACTAACGTGCGTGTTTTACTTCAACCGCAGTTAGCATCGAGTCTATCTCACTAACGTGCGTGTTTTACTTCAACCGCAGTTAGCATCGAGTCTATCTCACTAACGTGCGTGTTTTCATCCTACCGCCGTTAGCATCGAGTCTATCTCACTAACGTGCGTGTTTTACTTCAACCGCAGTTAGCATCGAGTCTATCTCACTAACGTGCGTGTTTTCATCCTACCACCGTTAGCATCGAGTCTATCTCACTACCGTGACGTGTTTTACTTCAACCGCAGTTAGCATCGAGTCTATCTCACTAACGTGCGTGTTTTCATCCTACCGCAGTTAGCATCGAGTCTATCTCACTAATGTGCGTGTTTTCATCCTACCGCCGTTAGCATCGAGTCTATCTCACTAACGTGCGTGTTTTCATCCTACCACCGTTAGCATCGAGTCCATCTCACTAACGTGTGTGTTTCATCCTGCCACCGTTAGCATCGAGTCTATCTCACTAACGCGTGTGTTTTATTCTATCCAAGGCAGGACCGGGTTCTATCCCGTGGGTCTATCCCAATTTAAATTTCTGTTCGGGTCTATCCCGTGGGTCTATCCCAAATTTAAATTTCTGTTCGGGTCTATCCCGTGGGTCTATCCCAATTTTAAATTTCTGTTAGGGTCTATCCCGTGGGTCTATCCCAATTTTACATTTCTGTCCGGGTTCTATCCCGTGGGTCTATCCCGTGGGTCTATCCCATTTACATTTCTGTCTGGGTCTATCCCGTTTACATTTCTGACCGGGTCTATCCCGTGGGCCATCCCATTTACTTTTCTGTCCGGGTCTATCCCGTGGGTTGTCTATCTCATCTACACTTCTGTCCGGGTCTACCCCGTTTACAATTCTGTTCGGGCCAGTCCCATGTTTGAAATTCCTTGTTAGGTCAGTCCTCCGAATAGGGGCAACCGAATGGTACAGGTAAGCATTTGGTGTCTACTTCTTTGTCTCAAGTTTTTTCAAAACTCAGACAAAGAGGGGCAAACTGTAGACACCAAATTTTTGGTGTAATTTCATTTACTGTTTATTTTTTAGTTTTGTATTTAGCGTGTTCGTTTTATTCGAATTTAGTTTTTAAAGTTTTAGTTTTTAGCATAGAATTTCTTTGGAAAAAGGGAAAAATAGAAACTTTGTTTTATTTGGCTTTATTTATCTATTTTAGTCATTTCTACTTAATTTATCTTTTATTTTTATTTGGTTCATTTAGGAAAAAAGAGAAAAAGTGAAAAATGAAAAAATGGAAAATGGAAGATTGAAAGTGGCATTTTGTTATTTCTAGTTTTATTTATTTTATTATTATCCAATGTTGATTAAGTTGTTTTTATTATTATTATTATTATTATTATCCATTTTTTTGTTTAATTAATTAATTGGCTGAAAAAAAAAAAAAACACGCGACTTGCAAGCTGCGTTTTTTGCAGCTTGCAAGGAGGGGCTTCGGGGAGCTCCTTGGATGGCAAATATAGAAGGATGGCTGAGGTTTTAGGGCTGGGGGTCCCGTATAAATAGAAAAGAGGAGAAGCAGCCGCAAAAGGGGTTGGAGGGGAGGAACAAAAAAAAAAAAACAAACAGAGGGGGGAGGTTTTGGTAACGACGGGCTGAAGTGAGAGCAGGGGTTTCTTTGGGGGAGTGAACGGCTGGGGAAAAACGGAGAAACGAAAAAGAGAGAAGGTCGTGGGGAGAGAGAAAGAAAAACAAAAGAGAGGTTCACGGCTGCGGGAGTGAAGGAGAAAGAGTTGAACCGAGAGCTCTGGGAAGAATGGGTAAAGACAACCGGGGGAGAGCTAAGTAAAAGAGAGAAAAGGGAGCAAGAGGGAGTCGGGGAGATAAAAAACAGCAAAGGCAAAAGAAAAGAAAAGGCAGCGGTGAGGGAGAAAGTTGAGAAAGAGGAAGATTGCAGAAAACTTCGTCGCCTGGCTGACGAAGAGGCCATCTTCCCCGCCTCATTTCAGGGCTTCTCAGGAAGATTTCGTTTTCTGGAAAGCTACGTCAATTAAAGGAGCAATCTTTGTTGATAAACATTCTGGAAAGGGCGTCTTCATCCCCTCGAAATTTCATCCTCCTAGTAGCAAGGCCGCCAGCCCTTAGGTGTTCTTCACCAGAAATTTGCCGCTTCGAAGCTATCATCTGAATGCGATCTTTTCCATTTTTTTCCTTGCTTACTGGACCTCCTAAAGTTCCCAAAGGTAATCCTTTTAACCCTTTATCTCTCACGTAAGCTCAGACCTGCCCGAGATATGTCAAACACCTTGCTGTTTTTGCTTGCTTTGTCGTCTTGCTTCCTTTCTTTGCGGTTTCATCTCTGTTTCTTTGTAGAGACCCGTTTAGCAATTCGTTTTGGCTATATCTCTGATGTTTGGATCGTGTATTGTGTGGTTATATTGTCATTGGGATTCATGGCTTCATTGATTGAAGCCATGAGTAGTGTTTAAATGAACAAAACCAGAAAATCTGCAAAAGCTCTCGGTTTTTATGACTTTTATTATGGTTAGATTCATCATGCTCCCGTTTTTGCTGTTTCCTTTCCCGTAGCAGTCTACCAAGTGGATCTCATCACATACTTGATGAGATATTAGACAAGGGGTGTTGGGTTTGCATTCTGGGGGTTGAAATGAAAAGTGGCCGAAAGAATGCTTGCTGGAAAAATGAATTTCTGGCTGCCGAATGCTTGCTGCAATTTTGCTCTAGCCTTTGTGTGATTCTCCTTCTATGTTTTGATTTGTTTGAACTTTGAAATTGTATGTTATACTGCTTAGATTAGCTTTGAATGTTTGGTTGAAAGATTTTTGATCAAAATTAGTGTTGAGGTTGATATCCTTGCAAGAAAAAAGATTTGCAGCAAGCTTTGAAGCAAAAAGAAAGCATGTTTCATTGTAGTTGCAGAAGCTTTCTTCAAATCTGATTTGCATGACTTTGGTGCTTAAAAAGAAGGATTTCATGATGGAAAATGGGATGAATGTCTAGTGATTGTGTATTAGCTGTTTGAGGTGTTGAAATGTGGTTTGCTTAAGATGATGAATTAGGAAGAAAACAGTTTTTTGAAGAGAATCTGCATTTTGTAGGATTTCAATTCACTGGTTTGTCTAATGAATGCTAAACGTTGCTGCTAGCCTAGTGTTAGTTTCAGGTTTAATGTTTAGTTTAGAAGTTTTCTTTTCCAATGAAAATGGTGTTTAAAGGTTGAGGTCCGGTTGCATTTTGTTGTAGAAGGCCATCAGCAGAAATGTTAGTTGCAGAAGCAAATTTCCCACGTAGTTTGCATGAGCTTGCATGGAATTTTTCTGAAAAATTATACTTTGGCCCCCAAGTCTCTCCTTGTTCCACTAGGACCCAAGTAATTGAAAATTTTCATCAATTTGGTCCTTGGCTTTTAATTTTACAACTTCATTGCTTGTTTGTTTCAATTGACTACCATGCTTCATTTCAATTGCACTTAATTCATAACATTAGGGGCTTTATGACCAAGTGAGCTTGTGTTTGCCTATTTTCTTTAATTTTCCCAAATAAATTGGTACCTTGACCTTTTTATTATTTTGGAGGGTAAATTGGTAATTCCACCTCATTAGGACATCGATTCGAGGGAGGTACACTCTATCCCTATTTGCATTTCATTTGACCTTATGTGCTCCTATGTGTTATGTGGATATGCATGTCTACTTCGCTTTCCTTGCCTTGACTAAATTTCTTTCATTTAGTTCATTTACTTTTCGCTTTTGTTTAAGTTATTCGTTATGGGGTATGTGTACACCTCTTGGCTTGTAATAGATAGGGCCTGGCGAGCAATTTTATTTATGTTTTATGGGGTATGTGTACACCTCTTGGCTTGTAATAGATAGGGCTCGGAGAGCATCTGGTCCATTTCCCCTTCCCCTTGGTTGCTTGCTTTTGTTGCTACATGTTTAATTGCTTTATTAGGCTCTTGCATCTAGTCGAGCATGCTAAGTGTTACGTGTTACGTGTTTACGAGTGTTTTGGCATGTCTACTTGCTTTCATAGTCATGAATGAATGGAATGGATGAATGTACGTCACCACACTAGTCCAATGCTAGTTGTGGCTTCTTTTATCGTTTCCACTAGTCCAACGCTAGTCGGAATTCATAGATGGGCTAGTCCAACGCTAGACCCTTAGGATTTCCCTTTTGTAGGTGCATGTTTGCATGTTTCACTTCATTTCACGCATTTTTTCTAGTTTTTCTATCATTTGGCATGCCCCTCTAATCCCTTCCCTCTCACTTTAGGTCTTTGCATCTCACGCTAGTTATAGGGTACATTTGCCTGAAGAGTCCCCTTAAATATGGGATATAGACGAGTGTGGCTTTTTCTAAGCCTTAGCACGCTTATATTCCCTCTATCAAAGGGAAAATTGAGTCACGACTTAGCTCTCCCGTACCCGACTTGATGCACTCCTATAGGTTCATGCATCTCATCTTATCATTTCACTCTTTCATCTAAATTTTTCACTACTTATAATTTTCTCACTTCACATGCTATGTTCACGCACTTCTCATATCACTTATTTATTTTTCTACCTCACAAAACTTACACCCATTTGCACACTACTATCTATGCCATATTTTTATTCACTTGCACACGAGCACTTTTTTCATTTGCACCCCAACACTTTTACATTCAAGGACATTTTCTTTGCACACTTCTACTCACACTATTGTTTTTATTACTTTTTCACACAAACTCACATTTTTTATGGCATACATTCATTCACTCATTTTTCACATCATTTAGGTTTAGGTGTGACCTCTCCAAAAGGATCATTGTTGGGCTTCACAATTAATGTGATTGGCACCACTCAACCTTTGAAGAGAAATCTTCCCCATGTCCCCCTAGGTCTAGGTTTTTGCATTCATATAGACATATCCAATACGCGATACATACCTTGGGTAGAAAAATTAGAAAAAATTGGCTTAAGTCACGCAACTAGCCTTGGCTAGGTCGAAGGGGTGCCTTGGATTTTTATCCTTGCCTTCCCCTTCGTCAAATGTGACCCCCGATCCCTCTTTTGGTTACGTAGACCCAAAAGTTCTCTAAAAGGGTTTTTATTACTTTTCAAAAACAAAAAAATCATTTTTGGGTGACTTGGTACACCCTAACTCTATACCAAGTGGCGACTCCATTTTTATTAAAAAACCCTTTTTCGAACTTCACTTGGCCAAATCGTCGCATTCCTAAGTCCCATGGCCTTTCATTGTTTTCACTTTCACACGTTCACATTTCACCACTCACACACTCTCACACATCACTACACACACCACCACACCATCAAAAAGTGGGGCGCGACAGTTTTGGATGAACAAGGGTCCTCCTCAATCAGTTAATTCAGATACATGCCAAAAATTTCCCATTAATGAAAGTTTCCTTTCAGAGTTATTGTAAGGAACGGAATACAAGTCAGGCCATCTTCTTTTCCAATCAAACATTCTACCCCTCGTTATCCTTTTTGAGCCTTCAGAATAAAATCTTCGTTTGGCAACCCGTGAGAATCGCAAACCCCACATTGGGGCAAGTTTGAGTTGAAAAGGAAAATTTCAAGAAGTGAAAAGGTGAAAAGCCACAAAATCAAAAGACAAAAGAGAAAAGAGAACCTCAGTCCACAAATAAACTGGGGCAAATTTTCTCTTCTTCGGCATCGACCTTCCACATCACCGAATGCTCCTTCGTCGATTTCAACTATGAATACCTGCACAGGGGGCTTACATGCACTCAAATTTTCATGAAAAAAGCAGCGTGATTGATTTGAAAGTCTTGCTTGAGTCTTTGACGAAATCCTCAAATGGACTATAAAAAATTTGCCCCAGTGTGGGCTTATTTTGTGAAATTTTGGAAATAAAAATTTTGCCCCAGTATGGGCCCATTTGATTGCAAGAAATTGGTTTGGATGTCTCTCCATTTATTTGAACCAAGAGAAATCACACTTTCCAAAACTTAGAAAGTAATCATATATACAACGTGAAGAAATTTGAACGTTGAGTTTTGAACTCATGGCGAAATTTCATGATGAATCTCTTAGAATAACACCAAATTTTCATCCTCACTTTTAGCATCGGTGCCCAGAGTGGCGGGTCACCACTTCTTGTTGGCTCATCTTTCAGGGCTAATCGAATGGGGTGTTATTTCTGATTTGGAAATGGCTAAAGGAAATGGAAGGTCAAGACTTGGCTTATTTTGTGCCCCAATTGTATGTACTCTATTCAATATCACATCTTAGTGAAAGCAAAGAGTTTGTCACCCTTATTTCTTAAGAAAACTTAGTCAACGTATAAGCTTCATGGGCTTGCAAAATTTCGGGTAGAAATGATAGCTAAACATGTAAAAACTGGTTATACCCTTATGATCACGAATGATTGATGGACTTCTTATGAGCATAGCCTCACTTTGGGTCGTCATGAAGGAATAAGTCAACGATGGACTTTATTAGCTTGTAATTTGGCTTGAAAACGATAGTTAAAAGATAAGTCTTTCAAGGACATTGCACCGAAGATCGCATTTTTCCCAAAATTGCCCCTATGTTGAACCCAAAGATCTCAGACTTTGTTTGTATTTCTCAGCATTCACCAGAGACTTTCAGCATCAAATCTTTTTGCATTTTTCTTTTGCATTCGCTCTCTTTTTCCTTTTTCAAAAATGCCCTCGCGGGGTTTCACATGAAGAGCAGTGTCAACCTCACACCTAATCAATTCAGAATACAGCTAAAATTTTCCGGCATCAGAAGTTTTCTTGATAAGGCCATTGCAAAGAACAGAAGTCAGGGCTTTCGGCTAACGTGCGTGTTTTCATCCTACCGCCGTTAGCATCGAGTCTATCTCACTAACGTGCGTGTTTTCATTCAACCGCAGTTAGCATCGAGTCTATCTCACTAACGGCGTGTTTTACTCCTACCGCCGTTAGCATCGAGTCTATCTCACTAAGTGCGTGTTTTACTCCTACCGCCGTTAGCATCGAGTCTATCTCACTAACGTGCGTGTTTTACTTCAACGGCAGTTAGATCGAGCTATCTCACTAACGTGCCGTGTTTTCATTCACCACCGTTAGCATCGAGTCTATCTCACTACGTGTGCGTTTTCATTCCACACCGTTAGCATCGAGTCTATCCTCAACTAACATGCGTGTTTTCATTCAACCGCAGTTAGCACGAGTCAATCTCAACTAACGTGCGTGTTTTCATTCACCCGCCGTTAGCATCGAGTCTATCTCACTAACGTGCGTGTTTCATTCTACCGCCGTTAGCATCGAGTCTATCTCACTAACGTGCGCGTTTTCATCCTACCGCCGTTAGCATCGAGTCTATCTCACTAACGTGCGTGTTTTCATTCCTACCGCCGTTAGCATCGAGTCTATCTCACTAACGTGCGTAGTTTTAGCTTCAACCCGCAAGTTAGCATCTGAGTCTATCTCACTAACTGCGTGTTTTCTTTCAACGCGGCAGTTAGCAATCCGATCTATCTCACTAACGGGCGTGTTTTACTCCTACCGCCGTTAGCATCGAGTCTATCTCACTAACGTGCGTGTTTTACTTCAACCGCAGTTAGCATCGAGTCTATCTCACTAACGTGCGTGTTTTACTTCAACCGCAGTTAGCATCGAGTCTATCTCACTAACGTGCGTGTTTTCATCCTACCGCAGTTAGCATCGAGTCTATCTCACTAACGTGCGTGTTTTACTTCAACCGCAGTTAGCATCGAGTCTATCTCACTAACGTGCGTGTTTTCATCCTACCACCGTTAGCATCGAGTCTATCTCACTAACGTGCGTGTTTTACTTCAACCGCAGTTAGCATCGAGTCTATCTCACTAACGTGCGTGTTTTACTTCAACCGCAGTGAGCATCGAGTAGCAGTCTCACTAACGTGCGTGTTTTACTTCAACCGCAAGTTAGACATCGAGTCATCATCACTAATGTGGCGTGTTTTCATCCTACCGCCGTTGAGCATCGAGTTTATTCTACAAATGTGCGTGTTTTTCATCCTACCCGCCTGTTAGCATCGAGTCCATCTCAACTAACGTGTGTGGTTTCCATCCTGCCACCGTTTAGCATCGGATGTCTATCATCAACTAACGCGTGTGTTTTATTCTATCCTCGCAGGACCGGGTTCTATCCCGTGGGTCTATCCCAAATTTAAATTTCTGTTCGGGTCTATCCCGTGGGTCTATCCCAATTTTAAATTTCTGTTAGGGTCTATCCCGTGGGTCTATCCCAATTTTACATTTCTGTCCGGGTTCTATCCCGTGGGTCTATCCCGTGGGTCTATCCCATTTACATTTCTGTCTGGGTCTATCCCGTTTACATTTCTGACCGGGTCTATCCCGTGGGCCATCCCATTTACTTTTCTGTCCGGGTCTATCCCGTGGGTTGTCTATCTCATCTACACTTCTGTCCGGGTCTACCCCGTTTACAATTCTGTTCGGGCCAGTCCCATGTTTGAAATTCCTTGTTAGGTCAGTCCTCCGAATAGGGGCAACCGAATGGTACAGGTAAGCATTTGGTGTCTACTTCTTTGTCTCAAGTTTTTTCAAAACTCAGACAAAGAGGGGCAAACTGTAGACACCAAATTTTTGGTGTAATTTCATTTACTGTTTATTTTTTAGTTTTGTATTTAGCGTGTTCGTTTTATTCGAATTTAGTTTTTAAAGTTTTAGTTTTTAGCATAGAATTTCTTTGGAAAAAGGGAAAAATAGAAACTTTGTTTTATTTGGCTTTATTTATCTATTTTAGTCATTTCTACTTAATTTATCTTTTATTTTTATTTGGTTCATTTAGGAAAAAAGAGAAAAAGTGAAAAATGAAAAAATGGAAAATGGAAGATTGAAAGTGGCATTTTGTTATTTCTAGTTTTATTTATTTTATTATTATCCAATGTTGATTAAGTTGTTTTTATTATTATTATTATTATTATTATCCATTTTTTTGTTTAATTAATTAATTGGCTGAAAAAAAAAAAAAACACGCGACTTGCAAGCTGCGTTTTTTGCAGCTTGCAAGGAGGGGCTTCGGGGAGCTCCTTGGATGGCAAATATAGAAGGATGGCTGAGGTTTTAGGGCTGGGGGTCCCGTATAAATAGAAAAGAGGAGAAGCAGCCGCAAAAGGGGTTGGAGGGGAGGAACAAAAAAAAAAAAACAAACAGAGGGGGGAGGTTTTGGTAACGACGGGCTGAAGTGAGAGCAGGGGTTTCTTTGGGGGAGTGAACGGCTGGGGAAAAACGGAGAAACGAAAAAGAGAGAAGGTCGTGGGGAGAGAGAAAGAAAAACAAAAGAGAGGTTCACGGCTGCGGGAGTGAAGGAGAAAGAGTTGAACCGAGAGCTCTGGGAAGAATGGGTAAAGACAACCGGGGGAGAGCTAAGTAAAAGAGAGAAAAGGGAGCAAGAGGGAGTCGGGGAGATAAAAAACAGCAAAGGCAAAAGAAAAGAAAAGGCAGCGGTGAGGGAGAAAGTTGAGAAAGAGGAAGATTGCAGAAAACTTCGTCGCCTGGCTGACGAAGAGGCCATCTTCCCCGCCTCATTTCAGGGCTTCTCAGGAAGATTTCGTTTTCTGGAAAGCTACGTCAATTAAAGGAGCAATCTTTGTTGATAAACATTCTGGAAAGGGCGTCTTCATCCCCTCGAAATTTCATCCTCCTAGTAGCAAGGCCGCCAGCCCTTAGGTGTTCTTCACCAGAAATTTGCCGCTTCGAAGCTATCATCTGAATGCGATCTTTTCCATTTTTTTCCTTGCTTACTGGACCTCCTAAAGTTCCCAAAGGTAATCCTTTTAACCCTTTATCTCTCACGTAAGCTCAGACCTGCCCGAGATATGTCAAACACCTTGCTGTTTTTGCTTGCTTTGTCGTCTTGCTTCCTTTCTTTGCGGTTTCATCTCTGTTTCTTTGTAGAGACCCGTTTAGCAATTCGTTTTGGCTATATCTCTGATGTTTGGATCGTGTATTGTGTGGTTATATTGTCATTGGGATTCATGGCTTCATTGATTGAAGCCATGAGTAGTGTTTAAATGAACAAAACCAGAAAATCTGCAAAAGCTCTCGGTTTTTATGACTTTTATTATGGTTAGATTCATCATGCTCCCGTTTTTGCTGTTTCCTTTCCCGTAGCAGTCTACCAAGTGGATCTCATCACATACTTGATGAGATATTAGACAAGGGGTGTTGGGTTTGCATTCTGGGGGTTGAAATGAAAAGTGGCCGAAAGAATGCTTGCTGGAAAAATGAATTTCTGGCTGCCGAATGCTTGCTGCAATTTTGCTCTAGCCTTTGTGTGATTCTCCTTCTATGTTTTGATTTGTTTGAACTTTGAAATTGTATGTTATACTGCTTAGATTAGCTTTGAATGTTTGGTTGAAAGATTTTTGATCAAAATTAGTGTTGAGGTTGATATCCTTGCAAGAAAAAAGATTTGCAGCAAGCTTTGAAGCAAAAAGAAAGCATGTTTCATTGTAGTTGCAGAAGCTTTCTTCAAATCTGATTTGCATGACTTTGGTGCTTAAAAAGAAGGATTTCATGATGGAAAATGGGATGAATGTCTAGTGATTGTGTATTAGCTGTTTGAGGTGTTGAAATGTGGTTTGCTTAAGATGATGAATTAGGAAGAAAACAGTTTTTTGAAGAGAATCTGCATTTTGTAGGATTTCAATTCACTGGTTTGTCTAATGAATGCTAAACGTTGCTGCTAGCCTAGTGTTAGTTTCAGGTTTAATGTTTAGTTTAGAAGTTTTCTTTTCCAATGAAAATGGTGTTTAAAGGTTGAGGTCCGGTTGCATTTTGTTGTAGAAGGCCATCAGCAGAAATGTTAGTTGCAGAAGCAAATTTCCCACGTAGTTTGCATGAGCTTGCATGGAATTTTTCTGAAAAATTATACTTTGGCCCCCAAGTCTCTCCTTGTTCCACTAGGACCCAAGTAATTGAAAATTTTCATCAATTTGGTCCTTGGCTTTTAATTTTACAACTTCATTGCTTGTTTGTTTCAATTGACTACCATGCTTCATTTCAATTGCACTTAATTCATAACATTAGGGGCTTTATGACCAAGTGAGCTTGTGTTTGCCTATTTTCTTTAATTTTCCCAAATAAATTGGTACCTTGACCTTTTTATTATTTTGGAGGGTAAATTGGTAATTCCACCTCATTAGGACATCGATTCGAGGGAGGTACACTCTATCCCTATTTGCATTTCATTTGACCTTATGTGCTCCTATGTGTTATGTGGATATGCATGTCTACTTCGCTTTCCTTGCCTTGACTAAATTTCTTTCATTTAGTTCATTTACTTTTCGCTTTTGTTTAAGTTATTCGTTATGGGGTATGTGTACACCTCTTGGCTTGTAATAGATAGGGCCTGGCGAGCAATTTTATTTATGTTTTATGGGGTATGTGTACACCTCTTGGCTTGTAATAGATAGGGCTCGGAGAGCATCTGGTCCATTTCCCCTTCCCCTTGGTTGCTTGCTTTTGTTGCTACATGTTTAATTGCTTTATTAGGCTCTTGCATCTAGTCGAGCATGCTAAGTGTTACGTGTTACGTGTTTACGAGTGTTTTGGCATGTCTACTTGCTTTCATAGTCATGAATGAATGGAATGGATGAATGTACGTCACCACACTAGTCCAATGCTAGTTGTGGCTTCTTTTATCGTTTCCACTAGTCCAACGCTAGTCGGAATTCATAGATGGGCTAGTCTAACGCTAGACCCTTAGGATTTCCCTTTTGTAGGTGCATGTTTGCATGTTTCACTTCATTTCACGCATTTTTTCTAGTTTTTCTATCATTTGGCATGCCCCTCTAATCCCTTCCCTCTCACTTTAGGTCTTTGCATCTCACGCTAGTTATAGGGTACATTTGCCTGAAGAGTCCCCTTAAATATGGGATATAGACGAGTGTGGCTTTTTCTAAGCCTTAGCACGCTTATATTCCCTCTATCAAAGGGAAAATTGAGTCACGACTTAGCTCTCCCGTACCCGACTTGATGCACTCCTATAGGTTCATGCATCTCATCTTATCATTTCACTCTTTCATCTAAATTTTTCACTACTTATAATTTTCTCACTTCACATGCTATGTTCACGCACTTCTCATATCACTTATTTATTTTTCTACCTCACAAAACTTACACCCATTTGCACACTACTATCTATGCCATATTTTTATTCACTTGCACACGAGCACTTTTTTCATTTGCACCCCAACACTTTTACATTCAAGGACATTTTCTTTGCACACTTCTACTCACACTATTGTTTTTATTACTTTTTCACACAAACTCACATTTTTTATGGCATACATTCATTCACTCATTTTTCACATCATTTAGGTTTAGGTGTGACCTCTCCAAAAGGATCATTGTTGGGCTTCACAATTAATGTGATTGGCACCACTCAACCTTTGAAGAGAAATCTTCCCCATGTCCCCCTAGGTCTAGGTTTTTGCATTCATATAGACATATCCAATACGCGATACATACCTTGGGTAGAAAAATTAGAAAAAATTGGTTTAAGTCACGCAACTAGCCTTGGCTAGGTCGAAGGGGTGCCTTGGATTTTTATCCTTGCCTTCCCCTTCGTCAAATGTGACCCCCGATCCCTCTTTTGGTTACGTAGACCCAAAAGTTCTCTAAAAGGGTTTTTATTACTTTTCAAAAACAAAAAAATCATTTTTGGGTGACTTGGTACACCCTAACTCTATACCAAGTGGCGACTCCATTTTTATTAAAAAACCCTTTTTCGAACTTCACTTGGCCAAATCGTCGCATTCCTAAGTCCCATGGCCTTTCATTGTTTTCACTTTCACACGTTCACATTTCACCACTCACACACTCTCACACATCACTACACACACCACCACACCATCAAAAAGTGGGGCGCGACAGTTTTGGATGAACAAGGGTCCTCCTCAATCAGTTAATTCAGATACATGCCAAAAATTTCCCATTAATGAAAGTTTCCTTTCAGAGTTATTGTAAGGAACGGAATACAAGTCAGGCCATCTTCTTTTCCAATCAAACATTCTACCCCTCGTTATCCTTTTTGAGCCTTCAGAATAAAATCTTCGTTTGGCAACCCGTGAGAATCGCAAACCCCACATTGGGGCAAGTTTGAGTTGAAAAGGAAAATTTCAAGAAGTGAAAAGGTGAAAAGCCACAAAATCAAAAGACAAAAGAGAAAAGAGAACCTCAGTCCACAAATAAACTGGGGCAAATTTTCTCTTCTTCGGCATCGACCTTCCACATCACCGAATGCTCCTTCGTCGATTTCAACTATGAATACCTGCACAGGGGGCTTACATGCACTCAAATTTTCATGAAAAAAGCAGCGTGATTGATTTGAAAGTCTTGCTTGAGTCTTTGACGAAATCCTCAAATGGACTATAAAAAATTTGCCCCAGTGTGGGCTTATTTTGTGAAATTTTGGAAATAAAAATTTTGCCCCAGTATGGGCCCATTTGATTGCAAGAAATTGGTTTGGATGTCTCTCCATTTATTTGAACCAAGAGAAATCACACTTTCCAAAACTTAGAAAGTAATCATATATACAACGTGAAGAAATTTGAACGTTGAGTTTTGAACTCATGGCGAAATTTCATGATGAATCTCTTAGAATAACACCAAATTTTCATCCTCACTTTTAGCATCGGTGCCCAGAGTGGCGGGTCACCACTTCTTGTTGGCTCATCTTTCAGGGCTAATCGAATGGGGTGTTATTTCTGATTTGGAAATGGCTAAAGGAAATGGAAGGTCAAGACTTGGCTTATTTTGTGCCCCAATTGTATGTACTCTATTCAATATCACATCTTAGTGAAAGCAAAGAGTTTGTCACCCTTATTTCTTAAGAAAACTTAGTCAACGTATAAGCTTCATGGGCTTGCAAAATTTCGGGTAGAAATGATAGCTAAACATGTAAAAACTGGTTATACCCTTATGATCACGAATGATTGATGGACTTCTTATGAGCATAGCCTCACTTTGGGTCGTCATGAAGGAATAAGTCAACGATGGACTTTATTAGCTTGTAATTTGGCTTGAAAACGATAGTTAAAAGATAAGTCTTTCAAGGACATTGCACCGAAGATCGCATTTTTCCCAAAATTGCCCCTATGTTGAACCCAAAGATCTCAGACTTTGTTTGTATTTCTCAGCATTCACCAGAGACTTTCAGCATCAAATCTTTTTGCATTTTTCTTTTGCATTCGCTCTCTTTTTCCTTTTTCAAAAATGCCCTCGCGGGGTTTCACATGAAGAGCAGTGTCAACCTCACACCTAATCAATTCAGAATACAGCTAAAATTTTCCGGCATCAGAAGTTTTCTTGATAAGGCCATTGCAAAGAACAGAAGTCAGGGCTTTCGGCTAACGTGCGTGTTTTCATCCTACCGCCGTTAGCATCGAGTCTATCTCACTAACGTGCGTGTTTTCATTCAACCGCAGTTAGCATCGAGTCTATCTCACTAACGGGCGTGTTTTACTCCTACCGCCGTTAGCATCGAGTCTATCTCACTAACGTGCGTGTTTTACTCCTACCGCCGTTAGCATCGAGTCTATCTCACTAACGTGCGTGTTTTACTTCAACCGCCGCAGTTAGCATCGAGTCTATCTCACTAACGTGCGTGTTTTCATTCAACCGCAGTTAGCATCGAGTCTATCTCACTAACGTGCGTGTTTTACTTCAACCGCAGTTAGCATCGAGTCTATCTCACTAACGTGCGTGTTTTCATTCAAGTCCGCAGTTAGCATCGAGTCTATCTCACTAACGTGCGTGTTTTTTTAGCATCGAACGCAGTTAGCATCGAGTCTATCTCACTAACGTGGCGTGTTTTAACTTCAAACCGCAGTTAGATCGAGTCTATCTCACTAACGGTGGCGTGTTTACGTTCTAACCGGCAGTTAGCAATCGAGTCTATCGTCACTAACGGGTCGTGTTACTCTACCGCCGTTAGCATCGGAGTCTCTAATCTCACTAACGTTTGGCGTGTTTTTAAACTTCAACCGCAGTTAGCAATCGAGTGCTATCCACTAACGGTGCGGTGTTTTACTTCAACCGCAGGTTAGCGATCGATGTCTATCTCAACTAACGTGCGTGTTTGTCATGCTACTGCAGTTAGCAATCAGAGTCATGATCTCACTAACGTGCTTGTTTTACTCCTACCGCCGTTAGCATCGAGTCTATCTCACTAACGTGCGTGTTTTACTCCTACCGCCGTTAGCATCGAGTCTATCTCACTAACGTGCGTGTTTTACTTCAACCGCAGTTAGCATCGAGTCTATCTCACTAACGTGCGTGTTTTACTTCAACCGCAGTTAGCATCGAGTCTATCTCACTAATGTGCGTGTTTTCATCCTACCGCAGTTAGCATCGAGTCTATCTCACTAATGTGCGTGTTTTCATCCTACCGCCGTTAGCATTGAGTCTATCTCACTAACGGGCATGTTTTCATCCTACCACCGTTAGCATCGAGTCCATCTCACTAACGTGTGTGTTTCATCCTGCCACCGTTAGCATCGAGTCTATCTCACTAACGCGTGTGTTTTATTCTATCCTCGGCAGGACCGGGTTCTATCCCGTGGGTCTATCCCAATTTAAATTTCTGTTCGGGTCTATCCCGTGGGTCTATCCCAAATTTAAATTTCTGTTCGGGTCTATCCCGTGGGTCTATCCCAATTTTAAATTTCTGTTAGGGTCTATCCCGTGGGTCTATCCCAATTTTACATTTCTGTCCGGGTTCTATCCCGTGGGTCTATCCCGTGGGTCTATCCCATTTACATTTCTGTCTGGGTCTATCCCGTTTACATTTCTGACCGGGTCTATCCCGTGGGCCATCCCATTTACTTTTCTGTCCGGGTCTATCCCGTGGGTTGTCTATCTCATCTACACTTCTGTCCGGGTCTACCCCGTTTACAATTCTGTTCGGGCCAGTCCCATGTTTGAAATTCCTTGTTAGGTCAGTCCTCCGAATAGGGGCAACCGAATGGTACAGGTAAGCATTTGGTGTCTACTTCTTTGTCTCAAGTTTTTTCAAAACTCAGACAAAGAGGGGCAAACTGTAGACACCAAATTTTTGGTGTAATTTCATTTACTGTTTATTTTTTAGTTTTGTATTTAGCGTGTTCGTTTTATTCGAATTTAGTTTTTAAAGTTTTAGTTTTTAGCATAGAATTTCTTTGGAAAAAGGGAAAAATAGAAACTTTGTTTTATTTGGCTTTATTTATCTATTTTAGTCATTTCTACTTAATTTATCTTTTATTTTTATTTGGTTCATTTAGGAAAAAAGAGAAAAAGTGAAAAATGAAAAAATGGAAAATGGAAGATTGAAAGTGGCATTTTGTTATTTCTAGTTTTATTTATTTTATTATTATCCAATGTTGATTAAGTTGTTTTTATTATTATTATTATTATTATTATCCATTTTTTTGTTTAATTAATTAATTGGCTGAAAAAAAAAAAAAACACGCGACTTGCAAGCTGCGTTTTTTGCAGCTTGCAAGGAGGGGCTTCGGGGAGCTCCTTGGATGGCAAATATAGAAGGATGGCTGAGGTTTTAGGGCTGGGGGTCCCGTATAAATAGAAAAGAGGAGAAGCAGCCGCAAAAGGGGTTGGAGGGGAGGAACAAAAAAAAAAAAACAAACAGAGGGGGGAGGTTTTGGTAACGACGGGCTGAAGTGAGAGCAGGGGTTTCTTTGGGGGAGTGAACGGCTGGGGAAAAACGGAGAAACGAAAAAGAGAGAAGGTCGTGGGGAGAGAGAAAGAAAAACAAAAGAGAGGTTCACGGCTGCGGGAGTGAAGGAGAAAGAGTTGAACCGAGAGCTCTGGGAAGAATGGGTAAAGACAACCGGGGGAGAGCTAAGTAAAAGAGAGAAAAGGGAGCAAGAGGGAGTCGGGGAGATAAAAAACAGCAAAGGCAAAAGAAAAGAAAAGGCAGCGGTGAGGGAGAAAGTTGAGAAAGAGGAAGATTGCAGAAAACTTCGTCGCCTGGCTGACGAAGAGGCCATCTTCCCCGCCTCATTTCAGGGCTTCTCAGGAAGATTTCGTTTTCTGGAAAGCTACGTCAATTAAAGGAGCAATCTTTGTTGATAAACATTCTGGAAAGGGCGTCTTCATCCCCTCGAAATTTCATCCTCCTAGTAGCAAGGCCGCCAGCCCTTAGGTGTTCTTCACCAGAAATTTGCCGCTTCGAAGCTATCATCTGAATGCGATCTTTTCCATTTTTTTCCTTGCTTACTGGACCTCCTAAAGTTCCCAAAGGTAATCCTTTTAACCCTTTATCTCTCACGTAAGCTCAGACCTGCCCGAGATATGTCAAACACCTTGCTGTTTTTGCTTGCTTTGTCGTCTTGCTTCCTTTCTTTGCGGTTTCATCTCTGTTTCTTTGTAGAGACCCGTTTAGCAATTCGTTTTGGCTATATCTCTGATGTTTGGATCGTGTATTGTGTGGTTATATTGTCATTGGGATTCATGGCTTCATTGATTGAAGCCATGAGTAGTGTTTAAATGAACAAAACCAGAAAATCTGCAAAAGCTCTCGGTTTTTATGACTTTTATTATGGTTAGATTCATCATGCTCCCGTTTTTGCTGTTTCCTTTCCCGTAGCAGTCTACCAAGTGGATCTCATCACATACTTGATGAGATATTAGACAAGGGGTGTTGGGTTTGCATTCTGGGGGTTGAAATGAAAAGTGGCCGAAAGAATGCTTGCTGGAAAAATGAATTTCTGGCTGCCGAATGCTTGCTGCAATTTTGCTCTAGCCTTTGTGTGATTCTCCTTCTATGTTTTGATTTGTTTGAACTTTGAAATTGTATGTTATACTGCTTAGATTAGCTTTGAATGTTTGGTTGAAAGATTTTTGATCAAAATTAGTGTTGAGGTTGATATCCTTGCAAGAAAAAAGATTTGCAGCAAGCTTTGAAGCAAAAAGAAAGCATGTTTCATTGTAGTTGCAGAAGCTTTCTTCAAATCTGATTTGCATGACTTTGGTGCTTAAAAAGAAGGATTTCATGATGGAAAATGGGATGAATGTCTAGTGATTGTGTATTAGCTGTTTGAGGTGTTGAAATGTGGTTTGCTTAAGATGATGAATTAGGAAGAAAACAGTTTTTTGAAGAGAATCTGCATTTTGTAGGATTTCAATTCACTGGTTTGTCTAATGAATGCTAAACGTTGCTGCTAGCCTAGTGTTAGTTTCAGGTTTAATGTTTAGTTTAGAAGTTTTCTTTTCCAATGAAAATGGTGTTTAAAGGTTGAGGTCCGGTTGCATTTTGTTGTAGAAGGCCATCAGCAGAAATGTTAGTTGCAGAAGCAAATTTCCCACGTAGTTTGCATGAGCTTGCATGGAATTTTTCTGAAAAATTATACTTTGGCCCCCAAGTCTCTCCTTGTTCCACTAGGACCCAAGTAATTGAAAATTTTCATCAATTTGGTCCTTGGCTTTTAATTTTACAACTTCATTGCTTGTTTGTTTCAATTGACTACCATGCTTCATTTCAATTGCACTTAATTCATAACATTAGGGGCTTTATGACCAAGTGAGCTTGTGTTTGCCTATTTTCTTTAATTTTCCCAAATAAATTGGTACCTTGACCTTTTTATTATTTTGGAGGGTAAATTGGTAATTCCACCTCATTAGGACATCGATTCGAGGGAGGTACACTCTATCCCTATTTGCATTTCATTTGACCTTATGTGCTCCTATGTGTTATGTGGATATGCATGTCTACTTCGCTTTCCTTGCCTTGACTAAATTTCTTTCATTTAGTTCATTTACTTTTCGCTTTTGTTTAAGTTATTCGTTATGGGGTATGTGTACACCTCTTGGCTTGTAATAGATAGGGCCTGGCGAGCAATTTTATTTATGTTTTATGGGGTATGTGTACACCTCTTGGCTTGTAATAGATAGGGCTCGGAGAGCATCTGGTCCATTTCCCCTTCCCCTTGGTTGCTTGCTTTTGTTGCTACATGTTTAATTGCTTTATTAGGTTCTTGCATCTAGTCGAGCATGCTAAGTGTTACGTGTTACGTGTTTACGAGTGTTTTGGCATGTCTACTTGCTTTCATAGTCATGAATGAATGGAATGGATGAATGTACGTCACCACACTAGTCCAATGCTAGTTGTGGCTTCTTTTATCGTTTCCACTAGTCCAACGCTAGTCGGAATTCATAGATGGGCTAGTCCAACGCTAGACCCTTAGGATTTCCCTTTTGTAGGTGCATGTTTGCATGTTTCACTTCATTTCACGCATTTTTTCTAGTTTTTCTATCATTTGGCATGCCCCTCTAATCCCTTCCCTCTCACTTTAGGTCTTTGCATCTCACGCTAGTTATAGGGTACATTTGCCTGAAGAGTCCCCTTAAATATGGGATATAGACGAGTGTGGCTTTTTCTAAGCCTTAGCACGCTTATATTCCCTCTATCAAAGGGAAAATTGAGTCACGACTTAGCTCTCCCGTACCCGACTTGATGCACTCCTATAGGTTCATGCATCTCATCTTATCATTTCACTCTTTCATCTAAATTTTTCACTACTTATAATTTTCTCACTTCACATGCTATGTTCACGCACTTCTCATATCACTTATTTATTTTTCTACCTCACAAAACTTACACCCATTTGCACACTACTATCTATGCCATATTTTTATTCACTTGCACACGAGCACTTTTTTCATTTGCACCCCAACACTTTTACATTCAAGGACATTTTCTTTGCACACTTCCACTCACACTATTGTTTTTATTACTTTTTCACACAAACTCACATTTTTTATGGCATACATTCATTCACTCATTTTTCACATCATTTAGGTTTAGGTGTGACCTCTCCAAAAGGATCATTGTTGGGCTTCACAATTAATGTGATTGGCACCACTCAACCTTTGAAGAGAAATCTTCCCCATGTCCCCCTAGGTCTAGGTTTTTGCATTCATATAGACATATCCAATACGCGATACATACCTTGGGTAGAAAAATTAGAAAAAATTGGTTTAAGTCACGCAACTAGCCTTGGCTAGGTCGAAGGGGTGCCTTGGATTTTTATCCTTGCCTTCCCCTTCGTCAAGTGTGACCCCCGATCCCTCTTTTGGTTACGTAGACCCAAAAGTTCTCTAAAAGGGTTTTTATTACTTTTCAAAAACAAAAAAATCATTTTTGGGTGACTTGGTACACCCTAACTCTATACCAAGTGGCGACTCCATTTTTATTAAAAAACCCTTTTTCGAACTTCACTTGGCCAAATCGTCGCATTCCTAAGTCCCATGGCCTTTCATTGTTTTCACTTTCACACGTTCACATTTCACCACTCACACACTCTCACACATCACTACACACACCACCACACCATCAAAAAGTGGGGCGCGACACATATGATGCCTCTCTTATAGATGAAAATACTCATAGATCTAGATCGAAAACAAGAAGTGAACTGACTGCTGTGGATAGAGGTCATCTCACCTTAAATGCAAAAGCCATGAATGTGTTATATTGTGCTTTAGACTCAAATGAATCCATTAGAGTCAAGGGTTGCATGTCAGCTAAAGACATTCGGGACAAATTGAAAGAATTTCATGAAGATAGCGAGAATGTTCGAGAGCAAAAGAAATCTATTTTAGTTACTAAATATGAGTCGTTTAAGATGGAACCTCATGAAAATATTGATCAAATGTATTGTAGATTCAATGATCTTATTAAAGATTTAGAGGTTCTGGAAAAAGAATATACCTTAGGAGAGAAAAACAGAAAAATTTTGAATGCCTTGTCCAATGATTGTGAAAATAAAGTGACTGGTATTGAGGAGGATAAAGATTTGAATACTATGCCTATTGAATCACTTATTAATTCTCTGACCTCTTATGAGTTGAAGCTTAAGTCCAAAGTGCAAGAGGAAGAGGATGCGAAAGTAAGAAGGAGTATTGCTCTAAAGGCGTCTCAAGATATGGATGATTCTGCCTCCCTAGATGAAGAAGATACGGAAACTGATGATAATGATCTAGCTCTCATCGCAAAAAGTTTCAAGAGAATCCTCAACAAACGAAGGTTCAGAAAAGGAGGAAACATCAACTTATTCCCAAATCAGTTCAGCAGCACAAGAAACAAAGGGAAGCAAGAGTACAATAAAAAATAAACTGATAAATGCTATGAATGTGGCCAACTTGGACACTACATGAGTGAGTGTCCAATGAAGAATAGGAAAGGTGAAAGAAAACCTAGATTCAACAACTTCCAGTTCACATGGAATGAATGCAACTCCGATGGTGAAATTGAAGAGGAAGAAGAATCTGCTCAATTGTCTTTCATGGCCATTGGAGATGATGAGGTAACAACTTGTAACTCTCAATTTGAAAGTGATGATGAAACTGATGATGATCTTGAATCTTTCATTATAAAATTGCATGATAGTTTGAAAGAATCCTATCGTAGAAACAAGGAGTTAAAACAGAAAATTAGTTTTTTGCTTCGAGATAATGCAAATCTTTTTCACCAAAATAAAAAGTTGAAAGCTGAAAATGATTACTTCAAAAAGAGTGAGACTGCTTTACACTTTGAACTTGATAGAAAAACAAAGGTTTGTGAATTGTTCAAAAAGGAACAAGGTGATTTGAAAAGAAGAATGGATGGTCTAAATGAGTTGTTTAAACACAAGAAATAAGTCTGTTTTCAAAAGAATAGGTTGAATTCTAATTCAAACGAATTAAGTGTTTATAAGAAAAAACAAATAAAATTTATTAAATCTGTTCATGTAAATAACTCCTTGATTATGTGTAATTTCTGTTGTCAAAAAGGTCACATGAAAAGTGATTGTTATGTGAGAAAGAATATAAAAAAAGGCATGAAATGCATGTGGATAGTTAGACATGATACTAACTCTAACAAGTAGGAGATATTGGTAAGATTGATGAGATTCTTGTTCATAATTTTTTTTGTAATTCTCTTTTGATATTTCTGATGCTTTGATCTGAGTTTTTCTTGATTTTTTACTGAATTTGTATGCTGTCAAAAAGGGAGAAAAAAGAATAATGCTGATCTCATGATGATTTGCTGTGATATGTTGGTGATTGCTGTCATTTCTCTATTTTTATTTGGAATATTGAATTCTCTGTTATTGTTGCTGGATTTTGGTAGCTGGTTTTTACTCTCATCTTATGATGACAAAAAGGGGGAGAAATGGATGCTATGTGTTAGGGGGAGTTATTCTGAGATTATAAGTTTGGATGCAATGAGTGAGGGGGAGCTTATGCTCATTTGCTCAATCTTTTTCCTTTTTCCATCCATTGTTTTGTCATCATCAAAAAGGGGGAGAATGTTGACCTTGGTCCCTAACTTTTGATGTTTACAAAACAATGGATAATACTAATATTTCTTCAAGATATACTTTCAGTTATGAAGTTATTTGATTCCATGAACAAGTGCAATTGAAAGAAGACAAAGGTTATTGAAAGCTGTCGGACGCTTGTGATGACAGTACCGGACGTCCGATAATCATTGCACAACATCGGACGCATGCTTCGGATGTCCGATAGGATCTTTCGAAGTCGTCGAAACCATCGGACGCTGAATATGTCTCCACCGGACGTCCGATAGAAACAAGATGATTTCTCAATCTCTTTGTTTGCTGTCGGACGCACAAAAAGCTGCACCGGACGTCCGATAGAATTGAAGAAAATTTCTCAAACTCACTGCCTGCTGTTGGACGCAAGAAACAGGATACCGGACGTCCGATACTCCAACGGCTAGTTGACTCTTCAGTTACTTTCGATCCGTTGGAAGCATTAATGAGGCACTTTCTTGGTCCTATATAAATAGTGGTTAGTCAGATACATCAACCAACTTTTGCACACAGAAGATACAAAAGATCTAGAGTGATTTTAGTGAGAAAATACCCTTCAAAGAAGATTTGTAGTTTTAGTGGTGTGAGTTTCATTGTAAGCTTTTCATTTGTGAGCGAATACTTCGTGAGTGTAGCTCTTGAGGGTTGTCCTGAGGGATAGTAAAACTTCTTGGCTTGACCGAGTGGTGTTCGGGGTAAGGAGGAGGTGAACCTTCCTTTGTACGCAAGAGTTATTGTAATTCATCAACTTGAAGAAGTTTATTTGAATTAATCTACAAGCTCAAGAGGAGTTGGGTAGTTAATTGGTTTGCAATTCTTTCCTTTCTATTTACTTGTTGTTACGTTTGTGATCTGTACATTGTTTATCTCTTCCACTTGGTTTTCTTCGATCCTTACAATTGGTATCAGAGTTTGGTCTCCTAGAGATTAAGCTCAATCGGCTTTGGAGTAAATATGACAACCAATAATGCCATATTTTTTGAAGGACATTCTGTGATTAGATCACCTATGTTTAATGGGTCAAATTATGTGAGTTGGAAAGAAAGAATGATTATATTTTTGCAATCAATTGATATTGAATTGTGGTTTATTATTAGTGAAGGTCCATATGATGCCTCTCTTATAGATGAAAATACTCATAGATCTAGATCGAAAACAAGAAGTGAACTGACTGCTGTGGATAGAGGTCATCTCACCTTAAATGCAAAAGCCATGAATGTGTTATATTGTGCTTTAGACTCAAATGAATCCATTAGAGTCAAGGGTTGCATGTCAGCTAAAGACATTCGGGACAAATTGAAAGAATTTCATGAAGATAGCGAGAATGTTAGAGAGCAAAAGAAATCTATTTTAGTTACTAAATATGAGTCGTTTAAGATGGAACCTCATGAAAATATTGATCAAATGTATTGTAGATTCAATGATCTTATTAAAGATTTAGAGGTTCTGGAAAAAGAATATACCTTAGGAGAGAAAAACAGAAAAATTTTGAATGCCTTGTCCAATGATTGTGAAAATAAAGTGACTGGTATTGAGGAGGATAAAGATTTGAATACTATGCCTATTGAATCACTTATTAATTCTCTGACCTCTTATGAGTTGAAGCTTAAGTCCAAAGTGCAAGAGGAAGAGGATGCGAAAGTAAGAAGGAGTATTGCTCTAAAGGCGTCTCAAGATATGGATGATTCTGCCTCCCTAGATGAAGAAGATACGGAAACTGATGATAATGATCTAGCTCTCATCGCAAAAAGTTTCAAGAGAATCCTCAACAAACGAAGGTTCAGAAAAGGAGGAAACATCAACTTATTCCCAAATCAGTTCAGCAGCACAAGAAACAAAGGGAAGCAAGAGTACAATAAAAAATAAACTGATAAATGCTATGAATGTGGCCAACTTGGACACTACATGAGTGAGTGTCCAATGAAGAAGAGGAAAGGTGAAAGAAAACCCAGATTCAACAACTTCCAGTTCACATGGAATGAATGCAACTCCGATGGTGAAATTGAAGAGGAAGAAGAATCTGCTCAATTGTCTTTCATGGCCATTGGAGATGATGAGGTAACAACTTTTAACTCTCAATTTGAAAGTGATGATGAAACTGATGATGATCTTGAATCTTTCATTATAAAATTGCATGATAGTTTGAAAGAATCCTATGCTAGTAACAAGGAGTTAAACAGAAAATTAGTTTTTTTGCTTCGAGATAATGCAAATCTTTTTCACCAAAATAAAAAGTTGAAAGCTGAAAATGATTACTTCAAAAAGTGTGAGACTGCTTTACACTTTGAACTTGATAGAAAAACTAAGGTTTGTGAATTGTTCAAAAAGGAACAAGGTGATTTGAAAAGAAGAATGGATGGTCTAAATGAGTTGTTTAAACACAAGAAATAAGTCTGTTTTCAAAAGAATAGGTTGAATTCTAATTCAAACGAATTTACTGTTTATAAGAGAAAACAAATAAGATTTATTAAATCTGTTCATGTAAATAACTCCTTGATTATGCGTAATTTCTGTTGTCAAAAAGGTCACATGAAAAGTGATTGCTATGTGAGAAAGAATATAAAAAAAGGCATGAAATGCATGTGGATAGTTAGACATGATACTAACTCTAACAAGTAGGAGATATTGGTAAGATTGATGAGATTCTTGTTCATAATTTTTTTTGTAATTCTCTTTTGATATTTCTGACGCTTCGATCTGAGTTTTTCTTGATTTTTTACTGAATTTGTATGATGTCAAAAAGGGAGAAAAAGAATAATGCTGATCTCATGATGATTTGCTGTGATATGTTGGTGATTGCTGTCATTTCTCTGTTTTTATTTGGAATATTGGATTCTCTGTTATTGTTGCTGGATTTTGGTAGCTGGTTTTTACTCTAATCTTATGATGACAAAAAGGGGGAGAAATGGATGCTATGTGTTAGGGGGAGTTATTCTGAGATTATAAGTTTGGATGCAATGAGTGAGGGGGAGCTTATGCTCATTTGCTCAATCTTTTTCCTTTTTCCATCAATTGTTTTGTCATCATCAAAAAGGGGGAGAAGGTTGACCTTGGTCCCTAACTTTTGATGTTTACAAAACAATGGATAATACTAATATTTCTTCAAGATATACTTTCAGTTATGAAGTTATTTGATTCCATGAACAAGTGCAATTGAAAGAAGACAAAGGTTGTTGAAAGCTGTCGGACGCTTGTGATGACAGTACCGGTCGTCCGATAATCATTGCACAACTTCGGGCGCATGCTTCGGACGTCCGATAGGATCTTTCGAAGTCGACGAAACCATCGGACGCTGAATATGTCTCCACCGGACGTCCGATAGAAACAAGATGATTTCTCAATCTCTTTGTTTGCTGTCGGACGCACAAAAAGCTTGCACCGGACGTCCGATAGAATTGAAGAAAATTTCACAAACTCACTGCCTGCTGTCGGACGCAAAAAACAGGAGTACCGGACGTCCGATACTCCAACGGCTAGTTGACTCTTCAGCTACTTTCGATCCGTTGGAAGCATTAATGAGGCACTTTCTTGGTCCTATATAAATAGCGGTTAGTCAGATACATCAACCAACTTTTGCACACAGAAGATACAAAAGATCTAGAGTGATTTTAGTGAGAAAATACTATTCAAAGAAGATTTGTAGTTTTAGTGGTGTGAGTTTCATTGTAAGCTTTTCATTTGTGAGCGAATACTTCATGAGTGTAGCTCTTGAGGGTTGTCCTGAGGGATAGTAAAACTTCCTGGCTTGACCGAGTGGTGTTCGGGGTAAGGAGGAGGTGAACCTTCCTTTGTACGCAAGAGTTATTGTAATTCATCAATTTGAAGAAGTGTATTTGAATTAATCTACAAGCTCAAGAGGAGTTGGGTAGTTAATTGGTTTGCAATTCTTTCCTTTCTATTTACTTGTTGTTACGTTTGTGATCTGTACATTGTTTATCTCTTCCACTTGGTTTTCTTCGATCCTTACAATTGGTATCAGAGTTTGGTCTCCTAGAGATTAAGCTCAATCGGCTTTGGAGTAAATATGACAACCAATAATGCCATATTTTTTGAAGGACATTCTGTGATTAGACCACCTATGTTTACTGGGTCAAATTATGTGAGTTGGAAAGAAAGAATGATTATATTTTTGCAATCAATTGATATTGAATTGTGGTTTATTATTAGTGAAGGTCCATATGATGCCTCTCTTATAGATGAAAATACTCATACATCTAGATAAAAAACAAGAAGTGAACTGACTGCTGTGGATAGAGCTCATCTCACCTTAAATGCAAAAGCCATGAATGTGCTATATTGTGCTTTAGACTCAAATGAATCCATTAGAGTCAAGGGTTGCATGTCAGCTAAAGACATTCGGGACAAATTGAAAGAATTTCATGAAGGTAGCGAGAATGTTAGAGAGCAAAAGAAATCTATTTTAGTTACTAAATATGAGTCATTTAAGATGGAACCTCATGAAAATATTGATCAAATGTATTGTAGATTCAATGATCTTATTAAAGATTTAGAGGTTCTGGAAAAAGAATATACCTTAGGAGAGACAAATAGAAAAATTCTGAATGCCTTGTCCAATGATTGGGAAAATAAAGTGACTGCTATTGAGGAGGCTAAAGATTTGAATACTATGCCTATTGAATCACTTATTAATTCTCTGACATCTTATGAGTTGAAGCTTAAGTCCAAAGTGCAAGAGGAAGAGGATGCGAAAGTAAGAAGGAGTATTGCTCTAAAGGCGTCTCAAGATATGGATGATTCTGCCTCCCTAGATGAAGAAGATACGGAAACTGATGATAATGATCTGGCTCTCATCGCAAAAAGTTTCAAGTGAATCCTCAACAAACGAAGGTTTAGAAAAGGAGGAAACATCAACTTATTCCCAAATCAGTTCAGCAGCACAAGAAACAAAGGGAAGCAAGAGTACAATAAAAAATAAACTGATAAATGCTATGAATGTGGCCAACTTGGACACTACATGAGTGAGTGTCCAATGAAGAAGAGGAAAGGTGAAAGAAAACCCAGATTCAACAACTTCCAGTTCACATGGAATGAATGCAACTCCGATGGTGAAATCGAAGAGGAAGAAGAATCTGCTCAATTGTCTTTCATGGCCATTGGAGATGATGAGGTAACAACTTGTAACTCCCAATTTGAAAGTGATGATGAAACTGATGATGATCTTGAATCTTTCATTATAAAATTGCATGATAGTTTGAAAGAATCCTATGCTAGAAACAAGGAGTTAAAACGGAAAATTAGTTTTTTGCTTCGAGATAATGCAAATCTTTTTCACCAAAATAAAAAGTTGAAAGCTGAAAATGATTACTTCAAAAAGAGTGAGACTGCTTTGCACTTTGAACTTGATAGAAAAACAAAGGTTTGTGAATTGTTCAAAAAGGAACAAGGTGATTTCAAAAGAAGAATGGATGGTCTAAATGAGTTGTTTAAACACAAGAAATAAGTCTGTTTTCAAAAGAATAGGTTGAATTCTAATTCAAACGAATTTACTGTTTATAAGAGAAAACAAATAAGATTTATTAAATCTGTTCATGTAAATAACTCCTTGATTATGCGTACTTTCTGTTGTCAAAAAGGTCACATGAAAAGTGATTGATATGTGAGAAAGAATATAAAAAAGGCATGAAATGCATGTGGATAGTTAGACATGATACTAACTCTAACAAGTAGGAGATATTGGTAAGATTGATGAGATTCTTGTTCATAATTTTTTTGGTAATTCTCTTTTGATATTTCTGACGCTTCGATCTGAGTTTTTCTTGATTTTTTACTGAATTTGTATGATGTCAAAAAGGGAGAAAAAAGAATAATGCTGATCTCATGATGATTTGCTGTAACATGTTGGTGATTGCTGTCATTTCTCTGTTTTTATTTGGAATATTGGATTCTCTGTTATTGTTGCTGGATTTTGGTAGCTGGTTTTTACTCTCATCTTATGATGACAAAAAGGGGGGAGAAATGGATGCTATGTGTTAGGGGGAGTTATTCTGAGATTATAAGTTTGGATGCAATGAGTGAGGGGGATCTTATGCTCATTTGCTCAATCTTTTTCCTTTTTCCATCCATTGTTTTGTCATCATAAAAAAGGGGAGAATGTTGACCTTGGTCCCTAACTTTTGATGTTTACAAAACAATGGATAATACTAATATTTCTTCAAGATATACTTTCAGTTATGAAGTTATTTGATTCCATGAACAAGTGCAATTGAAAGAAGACAAAGGTTGTTGAAAGCTGTCGGACGCTTGTGATGACAGTACCGGACGTCCGATAATCATTGCACAACTTCGGGCGCATGCTTCGGACGTCCGATAGGATCTTTCGAAGTCGACGAAACCATCGGACGCTGAATATGTCTCCACCGGACGTCCGATAGAAACAAGATGATTTCTCAATCTCTTTGTTTGCTGTCGGACGCACAAAAAGCTTGCACCGGACGTCCGATAGAATTGAAGAAAATTTCTCAAACTCACTGCCTGCTGTCGGAGGCAAAAAACAGGAGTACCGGACGTCCGATACTCCAACGGCTAGTTGATCTTCAGCTACTTTCGATCCGTTGGAAGCATTAATGAGGCACTTTCTTGGTCCTATATAAATAGGGGTTAGTCAGATACATCAACCAACTTTTGCACACAGAAGATACAAAAGATCTAGAGTGATTTTAGTGAGAAAATACTCTTCAAAGAAGATTTGTAGTTTTAGTGGTGTGAGTTTCATTGTAAGCTTTTCATTTGTGAGCGAATACTTCATGAGTGTAGCTCTTGAGGGTTGTCCTGAGGGATAGTAAAACTTCCTGGCTTGACCGAATGGTGTTCGGGGTAAGGAGGAGGTGAACCTTCCTTTGTACGCAAGAGTTATTGTAATTCATCAACTTGAAGAAGTTTATTTGAATTAATCTACAAGCTCAAGAGGAGTTGGGTAGTTAATTGGTTTGCAATTCTTTCCTTTCTATTTACTTGTTGTTACGTTTGTGATCTGTACATTGTTTATCTCTTCCACTTGGTTTTCTTCGATCCTTACAATTGGTATCAGAGCTTGGTCTCCTAGAGATTAAGCTCAATCGGCTTTGGAGTAAATATGACAACCAATAATGCCATATTTTTTGAAGGACATTCTGTGATTAGACCACCTATGTTTACTGGGTCAAATTATGTGAGTTGGAAAGAAAGAATGATTATATTTTTGCAATCAAATGATATTGAATTGTGGTTTATTATTAGTGAAGGTCCATATGATGCCTCTCTTATAGATGAAAATACTCATAGATCTAGATAAAAAAACAAGAAGTGAACTGACTGCTGTGGATAGAGCTCATCTCACCTTAAATGCAAAAGCCATTAATGTGCTATATTGTGCTTTAGACTCAAATGAATCCATTAGAGTCAAGGGTTGCATGTCAGCTAAAGACATTCGGGACAAATTGAAAGACTTTCATGAAGGTAGCTTGAATGTTAGAGAGCAAAAGAAATCTATTTTAGTTACTAAATATGAGTCGTTTAAGATGGAACCTCATGAAAATATTGATCAAATGTATTGTAGATTCAATGATCTTATTAAAGATTTAGAGGTTCTGGAAAAAGAATATACCTTAGAAGAGACAAATAGAAAAATTCTGAATGCCTTGTCCAATGATTGGGAAAATAAAGTGACTGCTACTGAGGAGGCTAAAGATTTGAATACTATGCCTATTGAATCACTTATTAATTCTCTGACATCTTATGAGTTGAAGCTTAAGTCCAAAGTGCAAGAGGAAGAGGATGCGAAAGTAAGAAGGAGTATTGCTCTAAAGGCGTCTCAAGATATGGATGATTCTGCCTCCCTAGATGAAGAAGATACGGAAACTGATGATAATGATCTGGCTCTCATCGCAAAAAGTTTCAAGAGAATCCTCAACAAACGAAGGTTCAGAAAAGGAGGAAACATCAACTTATTCCCAAATCAGTTCAGCAGCACAAGAAACAAAGGGAAGCAAGAGTACAATAAAAAATAAACTGATAAATGCTATGAATGTGGCCAACTTGGACACTACATGAGTGAGTGTCCAATGAAGAAGAGGAAAGGTGAAAGAAAACCCAGATTCAACAACTTCCAGTTCACATGGAATGAATGCAACTCCGATGGTGAAATCGAAGAGGAAGAAGAATCTGCTCAATTGTCTTTCATGGCCATTGGAGATGATGAGGTAACAACTTGTAACTCTCAATTTGAAAGTGATGATGAAACTGATGATGATCTTGAATCTTTCATTATAAAATTGCATGATAGTTTGAAAGAATCCTATGCTAGAAACAAGGAGTTAAAACGAAAATTAGTTTTTTGCTTCGAGATAATGCAAATCTTTTTCACCAAAATAAAAAGTTGAAAGCTGAAAATGATTACTTCAAAAAGAGTGAGACTGCTTTGCACTTTGAACTTGATAGAAAAACAAAGGTTTGTGAATTGTTCAAAAAGGAACAAGGTGATTTGAAAAGAAGAATGGATGGTCTAAATGAGTTGTTTAAACACAAGAAATAAGTCTGTTTTCAAAAGAATAGGTTGAATTCTAATTCAAACGAATTTACTGTTTATAAGAGAAAACAAATAAGATTTATTAAATCTGTTCATGTAAATAACTCCTTGATTATGCGTAATTTCTGTTGTCAAAAAGGTCACATGAAAAGTGATTGCTATGTGAGAAAGAATATAAAAAAAGGCATGAAATGCATGTGGATAGTTAGACATGATACTAACTCTAACAAGTAGGAGATATTGGTAAGATTGATGAGATTCTTGTTCATAATTTTTTTTGTAATTCTCTTTTGATATTTCTGACGCTTCGATCTGAGTTTTTCTTGATTTTTTACTGAATTTGTATGATGTCAAAAAGGGAGAAAAAAGAATAATGCTGATCTCATGATGATTTGCTGTGATATGTTGGTGATTGCTGTCATTTCTCTGTTTTTATTTGGAATATTGGATTCTCTGTTATTGTTGCTGGATTTTGGTAGCTGGTTTTTACTCTCATCTTATGATGACAAAAAGGGGGAGAAATGGATGCTATGTGTTAGGGGGAGTTATTCTGAGATTATAAGTTTGGATGCAATGAGTGAGGGGGAGCTTATGCTCATTTGCTCAATCTTTTTCCTTTTTCCATCCATTGTTTTGTTCATCATCAAAAAAGGGGAGAATGTTGACCTTGGTCCCTAACTTTTGATGTTTACAAAACAATGGATAATACTAATATTTCTTCAAGATATACTTTCGGTTATGAAGTTATTTGATTCCATGAACAAGTGCAATTGAAAGAAGACAAAGGTTGTTGAAAGCTGTCGGACGCTTGTGATGACAGTACCGGACGTCCGATAATCATTGTACAACTTCGGGCGCATGCTTCGGACGTCCGATAGGATCTTTCGAAGTCGACGAAACCATCGGACGCTGAATATGTCTCCACCGGACGTCCGATAGAAACAAGATGATTTCTCAATCTCTTTGTTTGCTGTCGGACGCACAAAAAGCTTGCACCGGACGTCCGATAGAATTGAAGAAAATTTCTCAAACTCACTGCCTGCTGTCGGACGCAAAAAACAGGAGTATCGGACGTCCGATACTCCAACGGCTAGTTGACTCTTCAGCTACTTTCGATCCGTTGGAAGCATTAATGAGGCACTTTCTTGGTCCTATATAAATAGTGGTTAGTCAGATACATCAACCAACTTTTGCACACAGAAGATACAAAAGATCTAGAGTGATTTTAGTGAGAAAATACTCTTCAAAGAAGATTTGTAGTTTTAGTGGTGTGAGTTTCATTGTAAGCTTTTCATTTGTGAGCGAATACTTCATGAGTGTAGCTCTTGGGGGTTGTCCTGAGGGATAGTAAAACTTCCTGGCTTGACCGAGTGGTGTTCGGGGTAAGGAGGAGGTGAACCTTCCTTTGTACGCAAGAGTTATTGTAATTCATCAACTTGAAGAAGTTTATTGAATGTAATCTACAAAGCTCAAAGAGGAAGTTGGTTAGTTTGTAAGTTAATTTGGTTTGCAATTCTTTCCTTTCTATTTACTTGTGGTTACGTTTGTGATCTGTACATTGTTTATCTCTTCCACTTGGTTTTCTTCGATCCTTACAATTGGTATCAGAGCTTGGTCTCCAAGAGATTAAGCTCAATCGGCTTTGGAGTAAATATGACAACCAATAATGCCATATTTTTTGAAGGACATTCTGTGATTAGACCACCTATGTTTACTGGGTCAAATTATGTGAGTTGGAAAGAAAGAATGATTATATTTTTGCAATCAATTGATATTGAATTGTGGTTTATTATTAGTGAAGGTCCATATGATGCCTCTCTTATAGATGAAAATACTCATACATCTAGATAAAAAACAAGAAGTGAACTGACTGCTGTGGATAGAGCTCATCTCACCTTAAATGCAAAAGCCAGGAATGTGCTATATTGTGCTTTAGACTCAAATGAATCCATTAGAGTCAAGGGTTGCATGTCAGCTAAAGACATTCGGGACAAATTGAAAGAATTTCATGAAGGTAGCGAGAATGTTAGAGAGCAAAAGAAATCTATTTTAGTTACTAAATATGAGTCGTTTAAGATGGAACCTCATGAAAATATTGATCAAATGTATTGTAGATTCAATGATCTTATTAAAGATTTAGAGGTTCTGGAAAAAGAATATACCTTAGGAGAGACAAATAGAAAAATTCTGAATGCCTTGTCCAATGATTGAAAAAATAAAGTGACTGCTATTGAGGAGGCTAAAGATTTGAATACTATGCCTATTGAATCACTTATTAATTCTCTGACATCTTATGAGTTGAAGCTTAAGTCCAAAGTGCAAGAGGAAGAGGATGCGAAAGTAAGAAGGAGTATTGCTCTAAAGGCGTCTCAAGATATGGATGATTCTGCCTCCCTAGATGAAGAAGATACGGAAATTGATGATAATGATCTGGCTCTCATCGCAAAAAGTTTCAAGTGAATCCTCAACAAACGAAGGTTCAGAAAAGGAGGAAACATCAACTTATTCCCAAATCAGTTCAGCAGCACAAGAAACAAAGGGAAGCAAGAGTACAATAAAAAATAAACTGATAAATGCTATGAATGTGGCCAACTTGGACACTACATGAGTGAGTGTCCAATGAAGAAGAGGAAAGGTGAAAGAAAACCCAGATTCAACAACTTCCAGTTCACATGGAATGAATGCAACTCCGATGGTGAAATCGAAGAGGAAGAAGAATCTGCTCAATTGTCTTTCATGGCCATTGGAGATGATGAGGTAACAACTTGTAACTCTCAATTTGAAAGTGATGATGAAAGTGATGATGATCTTGAATCTTTCATTATAAAATTGCATGATAGTTTGAAAGAATCCTATGCTAGAAACAAGGAGTTAAAACAGAAAATTAGTTTTTTGCTTCGAGATAATGCAAATCTTTTTCACCAAAATAAAAAGTTGAAAGCTGAAAATGATTACTTCAAAAAGAGTGAGACTGCTTTGCACTTTGAACTTGATAGAAAAACAAAGGTTTGTGAATTGTTCAAAAAGGAACAAGGTGATTTGAAAAGAAGAATGGATGGTCTAAATGAGTTGTTTAAACACAAGAAATAAGTCTGTTTTCAAAAGAATAGGTTGAATTCTAATTCAAACGAATTTACTGTTTATAAGAGAAAACAAATAAGATTTATTAAATCTGTTCATGTAAATAACTCCTTGATTATGCGTAATTTCTGTTGTCAAAAAGGTCACATGAAAAGTGATTGATATGTGAGAAAGAATATAAAAAAAGGCATGAAATGCATGTGGATAGTTAGACATGATACTAACTCTAACAAGTAGGAGATATTGGTAAGATTGATGAGATTCTTGTTCATAATTTTTTTTGTAATTCTCTTTTGATATTTCTGACGCTTCGATCTGAGTTTTTCTTGATTTTTTACTGAATTTGTATGATGTCAAAAAGGGAGAAAAAAGAATAATGCTGATCTCATGATGATTTGCTGTGATATGTTGGTGATTGCTGTCATTTCTCTGTTTTTATTTGGAATATTGGATTCTCTGTTATTGTTGCTGGATTTTGGTAGCTGGTTTTTACTCTCATCTTATGATGACAAAAAGGGGGAGAAATGGATGCTATGTGTTAGGGGGAGTTATTCTGAGATTATAAGTTTGGATGCAATGAGTGAGGGGGAGCTTATGCTCATTTGCTCAATCTTTTTCCTTTTTCCATCCATTGTTTTGTCATCATCAAAAAGGGGAGAATGTTGACCTTGGTCCCTAACTTTTGATGTTTACAAAACAATGGATAATACTAAATTTTCTTCAAGATATACTTACGGTTATGAAGTTATTTGATTCCATGAACAAGTGCAATTGAAAGAAGACAAAGGTTGTTGAAAGCTGTCGGACGCTTGTGATGACAGTACCGGACGTCCGATAATCATTGCACAACTTCGGACGCATGCTTCGGACGTCCGATAGGATCTTTCGAAGTCGACGAAACCATCGGACGCTGAATATGTCTCCACCGGACGTCCGATAGAAACAAGATGATTTCTCAATCTCTTTGTTTGCTGTCGGACGCACAAAAAGCTTGCACCGGACGTCCGATAGAATTGAAGAAAATTTCTCAAACTCACTGCCTGCTGTCGGACGCAAGAAACAGGATACCGGACGTCCGATACTCCAACGGCTAGTTGACTCTTCAGCTACTTTCGATCCGTTGGAAGCATTAATGAGGCACTTTCTTGGTCCTATATAAATAGTGGTTAGTCAGATACATCAACCAACTTTTGCACACAGAAGATACAAAAGATCTAGAGTGATTTTAGTGAGAAAATACTCTTCAAAGAAGATTTGTAGTTTTGGTGGTGTGAGTTTCATTGTAAGCGAATCCTTTGTGAGCGAATACTTCATGAGTGTAGCTCTTGAGGGTTGTCCTGAGGGATAGTAAAACTTCCTGGCTTGACAGAGTGGTGTTCGGGGTAAGGAGGAGGTGAACCTTCCTTTGTACGCAAGAGTTATTGTAATTCATCAACTTGAAGAAGTTTATTTGAATTAATCTACAAGCTCAAGAGGAGTTGGGTAGTTAATTGGTTTGCAATTCTTTCCTTTCTATTTACTTGTTGTTACGTTTGTGATCTGTACATTGTTTATCTCTTCCACTTGGTTTTCTTCGATCCTTACAATTGGTATCAGAGCTTGGTCTCCTAGAGATTAAGCTCAATCGGCTTTGGAGTAAATATGACAACCAATAATGCCATATTTTTTGAAGGACATTCTGTGATTAGACCACCTATGTTTACTGGGTCAAATTATGTGAGTTGGAAAGAAAGAATGATTATATTTTTGCAATCAATTGATATTGAATTGTGGTTTATTATTAGTGAAGGTCCATATGATGCCTCTCTTATAGATGAAAATACTCATAGATCTAGATAAAAAACAAGAAGTGAACTGACTGCTGTGGATAGAGCTCATCTCACCTTAAATGCAAAAGCCATGAATGTGCTATATTGTGCTTTAGACTCAAATGAATCCATTAGAGTCAAGGGTTGCATGTCAGCAAAAGACATTCGGGACAAATTGAAAGAATTTCATGAAGGTAGCGAGAATGTTAGAGAGCAAAAGAAATCTATTTTAGTTACTAAATATGAGTCGTTTAAGATGGAACCTCATGAAAATATTGATCAAATGTATTGTAGATTCAATGATCTTATTAAAGATTTAGAGGTTCTGGAAAAAGAATATACCTTAGGAGAGACAAATAGAAAAATTCTGAATGCCTTGTCCAATGATTGGGAAAATAAAGTGACTGCTATTGAGGAGGCTAAAGATTTGAATACTATGCCTATTGAATCACTTATTAATTCTCTGACATCTTATGAGTTGAAGCTTAAGTCCAAAGTGCAAGAGGAAGAGGATGCGAAAGTAAGAAGGAGTATTGCTCTAAAGGCGTCTCAAGATATGGATGATTCTGCCTCCCTAGATGAAGAAGATACGGAAACTGATGATAATGATCTGGCTCTCATCGCAAAAAGTTTCAAGAGAATCCTCAACAAACGAAGGTTCAGAAAAGGAGGAAACATCAACTTATTCCCAAATCAGTTCAGCAGCACAAGAAACAAAGGGAAGCAAGAGTACAATAAAAAATAAACTGATAAATGCTATGAATGTGGCCAACTTGGACACTACATGAGTGAGTGTCCAATGAAGAAGAGGAAAGGTGAAAGAAAACCCAGATTCAACAACTTCCAGTTCACATCGAATGAATGCAACTCCGATGGTGAAATTGAAGAGGAAGAAGAATCTGCTCAATTGTCTTTCATGGCCATTGGAGATGATGAGGTAACAACTTTTAACTCTCAATTTGAAAGTGATGATGAAAGTGATGATGATCTTGAATCTTTCATTATAAAATTGCATGATAGTTTGAAAGAATCCTATGCTAGAAACAAGGAGTTAAACAGAAAATTAGTTTTTTTGCTTCGAGATAATGCAAATCTTTTTCACCAAAATAAAAAGTTGAAAGCTGAAAATGATTACTTCAAAAAGTGTGAGACTGCTTTACACTTTGAACTTGATAGAAAAACAAAGGTTTGTGAATTGTTCAAAAAGGAACAAGGTGATTTGAAAAGAAGAATGGATGGTCTAAATGAGTTGTTTAAACACAAGAAATAAGTCTGTTTTCAAAAGAATAGGTTGAATTCTAATTCAAACGAATTTACTGTTTATAAGAGAAAACAAATAAGATTTATTAAATCTGTTCATGTAAATAACTCCTTGATTATGCGTAATTTCTGTTGTCAAAAAGGTCACATGAAAAGTGATTGCTATGTGGAGAAAGAATATAAAAAAAGGCATGAAATGCATGTGGATAGTTAGACATGATACTAACTCTAACAAGTAGGAGATATTGGTAAGATTGATGAGATTCTTGTTCATAATTTTTTTTGTAATTCTCTTTTGATATTTCTGATGCTTTGATCTGAGTTTTTCTTGATTTTTTACTGAATTTGTATGCTGTCAAAAAGGGAGAAAAAAGAATAATGCTGATCTCATGATGATTTGCTGTGATATGTTGGTGATTGCTGTCATTTCTCTGTTTTTATTTGGAATATTGAATTCTCTGTTATTGTTGCTGGATTTTGGTAGCTGGTTTTTACTCTCATCTTATGATGACAAAAAGGGGGGAGAAATGGATGCTATGTGTTAGGGGGAGTTATTCTGAGATTATAAGTTTGGATGCAATGAGTGAGGGGGAGCTTATGCTCATTTGCTCAATCTTTTTCCTTTTTCCATCCATTGTTTTGTCATCATCAAAAAGGGGGAGAATGTTGACCTTGGTCCCTAACTTTTGATGTTTACAAAACAATGGATAATACTAATATTTCTTCAAGATATACTTTCAGTTATGAAGTTATTTGATTCCATGAACAAGTGCAATTGAAAGAAGACAAAGGTTGTTGAAAGCTGTCGGACGCTTGTGATGACAGTACCGGACGTCCGATAATCATTGCACAACTTCGGGCGCATGCTTCGGACGTCCGATAGGATCTTTCGAAGTCGACGAAACAATCGGACGCTGAATATGTCTCCACCGGACGTCCGATAGAAACAAGATGATTTCTCAATCTCTTTGTTTGCTGTCGGACGCACAAAAAGCTTGCACCGGACGTCCGATAGAATTGAAGAAAATTTCTCAAACTCACTGCCTGCTGTCGGAGGCAAAAAACAGGAGTACCGGACGTCCGATACTCCAACGGCTAGTTGACTCTTCAGCTACTTTCGATCCGTTGGAAGCATTAATGAGGCACTTTCTTGGTCCTATATAAATAGTGGTTAGTCAGATACATCAACCAATTTTTGCACACAGAAGATACAAAAGATCTAGAGTGATTTTAGTGAGAAAATACTCTTCAAAGAAGATTTGTAGTTTTAGTGGTGTGAGTTTCATTGTAAGCTTTTCAATTGTGAGCGAATACTTCGTGAGTGTAGCTCTTGAGGGTTGTCCTGAGGGATAGTAAAACTTCCTGGCTTGACCGAGTGGTGTTCGGGGTAAGGAGGAGGTGAACCTTCCTTTGTACGCAAGAGTTATTGTAATTCATCAACTTGAAGAAGTTTATTTGAATTAATCAACAAGCTCAAGAGGAGTTGGGTAGTTAATTGGTTTGCAATTCTTTCCTTTCTATTTACTTGTTGTTACGTTTGTGATCTGTACATTGTTTATCTCTTCCACTTGGTTTTCCTCGATCCTTACAATTGGTATCAGAGTTTGGTCTCCTCGAGATTAAGCTCAATCGGCTTTGGAGTAAATATGACAACCAATAATGCCATATTTTTTGAAGGACATTCTGTGATTAGATCACCTATATTTAATGGGTCAAATTATGTGAGTTGGAAAGAAAGAATGATTATATTTTTGTAATCAATTGATATTGAATTGTTGTTTATTATTAGTGAAGGTCCATATGATGCCTCTCTTATAGATGAAAATACTCATAGATCTAGATCGAAAACAAGAAGTGAACTGACTGCTGTGGATAGAGCTCATCTCACCTTAAATGTAAAAGCCATGAATGTGATATATTGTGCTTTAGACTCAAATGAATCCATTAGAGTCAAGGGTTGCATGTCAGCTAAAGACATTCGGGACAAATTGAAAGAATTTCATGAAGATAGCGAGAATGGTAGAGAGCAAAAGAAATCTATTTTAGTTACTAAATATGAGTCGTTTAAGATGGAACCTCATGAAAATATTGATCAAATGTATTGTAGATTCAATGATCTTATTAAAGATTTAGAGGTTCTGAAAAAAGAATATACCTTAGGAGAGAAAAATAGAAAAATTCTGAATGCCTTGTCCAATGATTGGGAAAATAAAGTGACTGGTATTGAGGAGGATAAAGATTTAAATACTATGCCTATTGAATCACTTATTAATTCTTTGACCTCTTATGAGTTGAAGCTTAAGTCCAAAGTGCAAGAGGAAGAGGATGCGAAAGTAAGAAGGAGTATTGCTCTAAAGGCGTCTCAATATATGGATGATTCTGCCTCCCCAGATGAAGAAGATACGGAAACTGATGATAATGGTCTAGCTCTCATCGCAAAAAGTTTCAAGAGAATCCTCAACAAACGAAGGTTCAGAAAAGGAGGAAACATCAACTTATTCCCAAATCAGTTCAGCAGCACAAGAAACAAAGGGAAGCAAGAGTACAATAAAAAATAAACTGATAAATGCTATGAATGTGGCCAACTTGGACACTACATGAGTGAGTGTCCAATGAAGAATAGGAAAGGTGAAAGAAAACCTAGATTCAACAACTTCCAGTTCACATGGAATGAATTCAACTCCGATGGTGAAATTGAAGAGGAAGAAGAATCTGCTCAATTGTCTTTCATGGCCATTGGAGATGATGAGGTAACAACTTGTAACTCTCAATTTGAAAGTGATGATGAAACTGATGATGATCTTGAATCTTTCATTATAAAATTGCATGATAGTTTGAAAGAATCCTATCGTAGAAACAAGGAGTTAAAACAGAAAATTAGTTTTTTGCTTCGAGATAATGCAAATCTTTTTCACCAAAATAAAAAATTTAAAGCTGAAAATGATTACTTCAAAAAGAGTGAGACTGCTTTACACTTTGAACTTGATAGAAAAACAAAGGTTTGTGAATTGTTCAAAAAGGAACAAGGTGATTTGAAAAGAAGAATGGATGGTCTAAATGAGTTGTTTAAACACAAGAAATAAGTCTGTTTTCAAAAGAATAGGTTGAATTCTAATTCAAACGAATTTACTGTTTATAAGAGAAAACAAATAAGATTTATTAAATCTGTTCATGTAAATAACTCCTTGATTATGCGTAATTTCTGTTGTCAAAAAGGTCACATGAAAAGTGATTGATATGTGAGAAAGAATATAAAAAAAGGCATGAAATGCATGTGGATAGTTAGACATGATACTAACTCTAACAAGTAGGAGATATTGGTAAGATTGATGAGATTCTTGTTCATAATTTTTTTTGTAATTCTCTTTTGATATTTCTGATGCTTTGATCTGAGTTTTTCTGGATTTTTTACTGAATTTGTATGCTGTCAAAAAGGGAGAAAAAAGAATAATGCTGATCTCATGATGATTTGCTGTGATATGTTGGTGATTGCTGTCATTTCTCTGTTTTTATTTGGAATATTGAATTCTCTGTTATTGTTGCTGGATTTTGGTAGCTGGTTTTTACTCTCATCTTATGATGACAAAAAGGGGGGAGAAATGGATGCTATGTGTTAGGGGGAGTTATTCTGAGATTATAAGTTTGGATGCAATGAGTGAGGGGGAGCTTATGCTCATTTGCTCAATCTTTTTCCTTTTTCCATCCATTGTTTTGTCATCATCAAAAAGGGGGAGAATGTTGACCTTGGTCCCTAACTTTTGATGTTTACAAAACAATGGATAATACTAATATTTCTTCAAGATATACTTTCAGTTATGAAGTTATTTGATTCCATGAACAAGTGCAATTGAAAGAAGACAAAGGTTATTGAAAGCTGTCGGACGCTTGTGATGACAGTACCGGACGTCCGATAATCATTGCACAACATCGGACGCATGCTTCGGATGTCCGATAGGATCTTTCGAAGTCGTCGAAACCATCGGACGCTGAATATGTCTCCACCGGACGTCCGATAGAAACAAGATGATTTCTCAATCTCTTTGTTTGCTGTCGGACGCACAAAAAGCTGCACCGGACGTCCGATAGAATTGAAGAAAATTTCTCAAACTCACTGCCTGCTGTTGGACGCAAGAAACAGGATACCGGACGTCCGATACTCCAACGGCTAGTTGACTCTTCAGTTACTTTCGATCCGTTGGAAGCATTAATGAGGCACTTTCTTGGTCCTATATAAATAGTGGTTAGTCAGATACATCAACCAACTTTTGCACACAGAAGATACAAAAGATCTAGAGTGATTTTAGTGAGAAAATACCCTTCAAAGAAGATTTGTAGTTTTAGTGGTGTGAGTTTCATTGTAAGCTTTTCATTTGTGAGCGAATACTTCGTGAGTGTAGCTCTTGAGGGTTGTCCTGAGGGATAGTAAAACTTCTTGGCTTGACCGAGTGGTGTTCGGGGTAAGGAGGAGGTGAACCTTCCTTTGTACGCAAGAGTTATTGTAATTCATCAACTTGAAGAAGTTTATTTGAATTAATCTACAAGCTCAAGAGGAGTTGGGTAGTTAATTGGTTTGCAATTCTTTCCTTTCTATTTACTTGTTGTTACGTTTGTGATCTGTACATTGTTTATCTCTTCCACTTGGTTTTCTTCGATCCTTACAATTGGTATCAGAGTTTGGTCTTCTCGAGATTAAGCTCAATCGGCTTTGGAGTAAATATGACAACCAATAATGCCATATTTTTTGAAGGACATTCTGTGATTAGATCACCTATATTTAATGGGTCAAATTATGTGAGTTGGAAAGAAAGAATGATTATATTTTTGTAATCAATTGATATTGAATTGTTGTTTATTATTAGTGAAGGTCCATATTGTTGACACCAAATTTTTGGTGTAATTTCATTTACTGTTTATTTTTTAGTTTTGTATTTAGCGTGTTAGTTTTATTCGAATTTAGTTTTTAAAGTTTTAGTTTTTAGCATAGAATTTCTTTGGAAAAAGGGAAAAATAGAAACTTTGTTTTATTTGGCTTTATTTATCTATTTTAGTCATTTCTACTTAATTTATCTTTTATTTTTATTTGGTTCATTTAGGAAAAAAGAGAAAAAGTGAAAAATGAAAAAATGGAAAATGGAAGATTGAAAGTGGCATTTTGTTATTTCTAGTTTTATTTATTTTATTATTATCCAATGTTGATTAAGTTGTTTTTATTATTATTATTATTATTATTATCCATTTTTTTGTTTAATTAATTAATTGGCTGAAAAAAAAAAAAAACACGCGACTTGCAAGCTGCGTTTTTTGCAGCTTGCAAGGAGGGGCTTCGGGGAGCTCCTTGGATGGCAAATATAGAAGGATGGCTGAGGTTTTAGGGCTGGGGGTCCCGTATAAATAGAAAAGAGGAGAAGCAGCCGCAAAAGGGGTTGGAGGGGAGGAACAAAAAAAAAAAAACAAACAGAGGGGGGAGGTTTTGGTAACGACGGGCTGAAGTGAGAGCAGGGGTTTCTTTGGGGGAGTGAACGGCTGGGGAAAAACGGAGAAACGAAAAAGAGAGAAGGTCGTGGGGAGAGAGAAAGAAAAACAAAAGAGAGGTTCACGGCTGCGGGAGTGAAGGAGAAAGAGTTGAACCGAGAGCTCTGGGAAGAATGGGTAAAGACAACCGGGGGAGAGCTAAGTAAAAGAGAGAAAAGGGAGCAAGAGGGAGTCGGGGAGATAAAAAACAGCAAAGGCAAAAGAAAAGAAAAGGCAGCGGTGAGGGAGAAAGTTGAGAAAGAGGAAGATTGCAGAAAACTTCGTCGCCTGGCTGACGAAGAGGCCATCTTCCCCGCCTCATTTCAGGGCTTCTCAGGAAGATTTCGTTTTCTGGAAAGCTACGTCAATTAAAGGAGCAATCTTTGTTGATAAACATTCTGGAAAGGGCGTCTTCATCCCCTCGAAATTTCATCCTCCTAGTAGCAAGGCCGCCAGCCCTTAGGTGTTCTTCACCAGAAATTTGCCGCTTCGAAGCTATCATCTGAATGCGATCTTTTCCATTTTTTTCCTTGCTTACTGGACCTCCTAAAGTTCCCAAAGGTAATCCTTTTAACCCTTTATCTCTCACGTAAGCTCAGACCTGCCCGAGATATGTCAAACACCTTGCTGTTTTTGCTTGCTTTGTCGTCTTGCTTCCTTTCTTTGCGGTTTCATCTCTGTTTCTTTGTAGAGACCCGTTTAGCAATTCGTTTTGGCTATATCTCTGATGTTTGGATCGTGTATTGTGTGGTTATATTGTCATTGGGATTCATGGCTTCATTGATTGAAGCCATGAGTAGTGTTTAAATGAACAAAACCAGAAAATCTGCAAAAGCTCTCGGTTTTTATGACTTTTATTATGGTTAGATTCATCATGCTCCCGTTTTTGCTGTTTCCTTTCCCGTAGCAGTCTACCAAGTGGATCTCATCACATACTTGATGAGATATTAGACAAGGGGTGTTGGGTTTGCATTCTGGGGGTTGAAATGAAAAGTGGCCGAAAGAATGCTTGCTGGAAAAATGAATTTCTGGCTGCCGAATGCTTGCTGCAATTTTGCTCTAGCCTTTGTGTGATTCTCCTTCTATGTTTTGATTTGTTTGAACTTTGAAATTGTATGTTATACTGCTTAGATTAGCTTTGAATGTTTGGTTGAAAGATTTTTGATCAAAATTAGTGTTGAGGTTGATATCCTTGCAAGAAAAAAGATTTGCAGCAAGCTTTGAAGCAAAAAGAAAGCATGTTTCATTGTAGTTGCAGAAGCTTTCTTCAAATCTGATTTGCATGACTTTGGTGCTTAAAAAGAAGGATTTCATGATGGAAAATGGGATGAATGTCTAGTGATTGTGTATTAGCTGTTTGAGGTGTTGAAATGTGGTTTGCTTAAGATGATGAATTAGGAAGAAAACAGTTTTTTGAAGAGAATCTGCATTTTGTAGGATTTCAATTCACTGGTTTGTCTAATGAATGCTAAACGTTGCTGCTAGCCTAGTGTTAGTTTCAGGTTTAATGTTTAGTTTAGAAGTTTTCTTTTCCAATGAAAATGGTGTTTAAAGGTTGAGGTCCGGTTGCATTTTGTTGTAGAAGGCCATCAGCAGAAATGTTAGTTGCAGAAGCAAATTTCCCACGTAGTTTGCATGAGCTTGCATGGAATTTTTCTGAAAAATTATACTTTGGCCCCCAAGTCTCTCCTTGTTCCACTAGGACCCAAGTAATTGAAAATTTTCATCAATTTGGTCCTTGGCTTTTAATTTTACAACTTCATTGCTTGTTTGTTTCAATTGACTACCATGCTTCATTTCAATTGCACTTAATTCATAACATTAGGGGCTTTATGACCAAGTGAGCTTGTGTTTGCCTATTTTCTTTAATTTTCCCAAATAAATTGGTACCTTGACCTTTTTATTATTTTGGAGGGTAAATTGGTAATTCCACCTCATTAGGACATCGATTCGAGGGAGGTACACTCTATCCCTATTTGCATTTCATTTGACCTTATGTGCTCCTATGTGTTATGTGGATATGCATGTCTACTTCGCTTTCCTTGCCTTGACTAAATTTCTTTCATTTAGTTCATTTACTTTTCGCTTTTGTTTAAGTTATTCGTTATGGGGTATGTGTACACCTCTTGGCTTGTAATAGATAGGGCCTGGCGAGCAATTTTATTTATGTTTTATGGGGTATGTGTACACCTCTTGGCTTGTAATAGATAGGGCTCGGAGAGCATCTGGTCCATTTCCCCTTCCCCTTGGTTGCTTGCTTTTGTTGCTACATGTTTAATTGCTTTATTAGGCTCTTGCATCTAGTCGAGCATGCTAAGTGTTACGTGTTACGTGTTTACGAGTGTTTTGGCATGTCTACTTGCTTTCATAGTCATGAATGAATGGAATGGATGAATGTACGTCACCACACTAGTCCAATGCTAGTTGTGGCTTCTTTTATCGTTTCCACTAGTCCAACGCTAGTCGGAATTCATAGATGGGCTAGTCCAACGCTAGACCCTTAGGATTTCCCTTTTGTAGGTGCATGTTTGCATGTTTCACTTCATTTCACGCATTTTTTCTAGTTTTTCTATCATTTGGCATGCCCCTCTAATCCCTTCCCTCTCACTTTAGGTCTTTGCATCTCACGCTAGTTATAGGGTACATTTGCCTGAAGAGTCCCCTTAAATATGGGATATAGACGAGTGTGGCTTTTTCTAAGCCTTAGCACGCTTATATTCCCTCTATCAAAGGGAAAATTGAGTCACGACTTAGCTCTCCCGTACCCGACTTGATGCACTCCTATAGGTTCATGCATCTCATCTTATCATTTCACTCTTTCATCTAAATTTTTCACTACTTATAATTTTCTCACTTCACATGCTATGTTCACGCACTTCTCATATCACTTATTTATTTTTCTACCTCACAAAACTTACACCCATTTGCACACTACTATCTATGCCATATTTTTATTCACTTGCACACGAGCACTTTTTTCATTTGCACCCCAACACTTTTACATTCAAGGACATTTTCTTTGCACACTTCCACTCACACTATTGTTTTTATTACTTTTTCACACAAACTCACATTTTTTATGGCATACATTCATTCACTCATTTTTCACATCATTTAGGTTTAGGTGTGACCTCTCCAAAAGGATCATTGTTGGGCTTCACAATTAATGTGATTGGCACCACTCAACCTTTGAAGAGAAATCTTCCCCATGTCCCCCTAGGTCTAGGTTTTTGCATTCATATAGACATATCCAATACGCGATACATACCTTGGGTAGAAAAATTAGAAAAAATTGGCTTAAGTCACGCAACTAGCCTTGGCTAGGTCGAAGGGGTGCCTTGGATTTTTATCCTTGCCTTCCCCTTCGTCAAATGTGACCCCCGATCCCTCTTTTGGTTACGTAGACCCAAAAGTTCTCTAAAAGGGTTTTTATTACTTTTCAAAAACAAAAAAATCATTTTTGGGTGACTTGGTACACCCTAACTCTATACCAAGTGGCGACTCCATTTTTATTAAAAAACCCTTTTTCGAACTTCACTTGGCCAAATCGTCGCATTCCTAAGTCCCATGGCCTTTCATTGTTTTCACTTTCACACGTTCACATTTCACCACTCACACACTCTCACACATCACTACACACACCACCACACCATCAAAAAGTGGGGCGCGACAGTTGGCGACTCCACTGGGGAATTCCTAAGTGGGTCCAAGCATTTGACTTAGCCATTCGTTTCCTGTTTCTACCCTTTTTATGCATAGCATTTGGATATTAGGGTTGCATTTTCCATTTTTAGGGCCTTTTTGCCTCGCACGCGTATCCAACTATTTCCTCACTCACGTACGTGTGATTGGTTGATTGGATGTATGTTTACTTGTTTATCTCGCGCTTGCATTGCATTTGGGTGGGGGACATACCCTAGAGCCTCGCGTTGGTTCTTGATCCCTCCCCTCCAAACGAGCACTAGCATACGTGCATACGCTTTAAATTTTTCACCCTCCATTTATTTTTCTTTTAGTGGCTTGTCACGCCACTCCACCCTATTAGGATTTAGGCGACTCACTTGGACTTGTGATCGCGACACGATGTGTGCGTAGCATGATCTGAGGAGTCACTCGATCTTCCATTTTTAAGCTTTGGGTTCATAGCCTTTAGCTTTTGGTCGAAGATTGAGGTTTTGATAGATTCACTCAAACACGTAGCCGTGACACGATGTGTGCGTAGCGGTGTTTGGGGAATCGCTCGAGCCACCGACAAAGAATCTTGGGATTGATGACCCTTGGTTTCTAAGTCTGAAGGCTTGGGGACCTGAGCTTATCGAGTCTAGATGCATTAGCGAACCCCAACCTCATGCATCCATATTAGAATTGCCTAAGGTAGAGTTTGTCTTACCCTATTAGGGACACGATTCACGAGGGGAGGGGTCCAACCCCTTTCCCCTTTTTATTGCTTTATTTCTTTATATTTATTTCGTTGCTGCAATGTGTTATGTGCATTTATCTGGCTGAACTAACTTTTCTTGGTTTTGTGTCCCCATTGCATTCACAAACTCTAGCAAATAAGAGGTCTGGTACGACCTCCTTTTAGAACCTACCCTTATAGATAGGCTATTGCACGTTTAAATATTTTGGTATATTGCATTCATAGATTAGTAATTGCATATCATTCTAGGCCTACCTTGGCATATAAAAGGTCCTTTTAGATCATGATTTCATTTCAAATTGCATGTTTTACTGCTTTAATAAAATGGCATCATGCATAAACCCTAGAAAGGGAATGCCACATAGGGAATCCCGTGTTTAGGAATAAGCCACCTTGTGTCTCGGATATTTAATCCAGTGAGACTTGCACGTTTACATTTTATACCATCCAAAGGGGTAGTGCACAAGGTAAGGTAGGATCCGATTATTTTCATAGAGTGATTTTTGGAATATGAGCATCTAATAATCACTTTTTGGCCATTTTATCAAAAATTGGTAAGAATCCCTTGCGTGAAGGACATTAATTTGAAGAAATTCACAAATGATTCCTCCTATTGAGACGATAAATAAATTGAGGCCAAAATTTGATTTTTAGAAGCTCATAGACTAATGCACCTCAATAATTTTGAAATAACCAATGGCCGGACAATTCAACCAATCCATTTTGCCAAATCATTTATCAATTCATTTGACCAATCTACCCTTTTTAGGGTCACTTGGTCGATTTTTGAATCATTCATCAATTCATTTGACCAATTTACCCTTTTTAGGGTCATTCGGCCGATTTTGGAATAAATCACTAATTCAATTTCATTTGACCAATTTACCCATTTTTAGGGCAACCGAGCCGAGTTTGAACAAATCAAGTTTCGTTCAATCTATTTGATCAATTTACCCTTCTTAGGGTGATCTGATTAATTTTGGATAAATTAAATTTCATTCAATTCATTTGACCCGTTTCCCTTTTTAGGGTAATGCGGTCGATTTTAAATAAATTTCATTCAAACCGTTTGACCAATTAGAGTTTCAATGTCGAATTCCAAATTGGGAAATCTAGTCGATTTTTTTTTGAAAAAACCATCCATTGCATCCAGCCATTTGATCAATTGGGGTTTTTACCCGTGTTACACTGAGAAAAATTTTGTCAACGAATTCCAATCTTTTCGATAGGAAGTTCGTCAAGGTCAAACCCGTGCGTTTTTGCAAATTCTTGTATCGATCAAAAGTGATCAATCCATTCGGACGTTGACCTCATTTTGACAAATCTCTCGTCACTCCAATTGACCAAATTCTTTCAAAATTATTTCTCACTCAATGAGTTTGATCAGATCCATCAGGTATGGTATGGTGCCTACCCTAGAGGATTGCATTTTCATGCTAGACCTACCCTTGGCACAAAAAAGGGTTCCCCATAGGACATGCATACCGATTTTATAGTATTGCTTACTAACTCATGGTTTTTTCTTTCTTTTGTTTTCTCCCTTCCCTTGCATTCATAAAAATGTTTCAATAAGGCAAAAATATTTTTCTGTATCTGATGATAATTTGGATCTAATAAAGTGTCAAAATTGCAAGTATTGTTTGATTCTTGGGCAGATCCAACAATGGAAACATGAAAGATCCATTTGAAAGCTCTAGGCTAAGAGCTTCTAAGAGATTTCATAATTGCTTTCAAGGAAAATTCTGTGTATTTGACTTGTTAATATATTTTTGTGTCAAAAGAGAAGGAGACAAAAGGGATATATATGTGGAGCTCTTTAGAAGCTTTCTATTCTCATTTGTATCATAATTGAACGAGAAATTTTGTTTCAAACTTTTTCAGCAATAAAATTTTTGGACAATTACTGTTTTGTGTATATTCATGTACATTTCATTCTTTATTGAGCTCATTAAGAGATTTCATGGTGAATTTTAAGAAATAAGCTCAAATTGAGATTTTTCAACCTTTGGCCTGAAAACTCACAAATGTATACACTAGATTGGTGATCCGAGCTACACAATAAGAGTGCTCAAAAATTGAAAGAGGTCATTCAGAAGGCCCATGAGATACCTTTTCTCCTGCACTTAATCCCAAAATAAAGTCAGTCACATTGATTGATAAATCGGGGCAACTTTTGCTTGAAAATATCCGCGGTGTCTAATCCGATTCAATCACATCTAAGTGAAAGCAAAAATGTGCATCATTCTTGTTTATTTTGAAAATTTAGAATGATACTTTGAGCATTCGTTTCTCTACCTATACACATTTTATCATTTGCTCTCCCATTTGAGCCTTTAAAAGAATAATTTCGTTTCAAATAAGAGCCCTAATGATCACTACCCTTCATTGGAAAATTTTCAAATATCAAAAGGGGAATGGATTCTTAATGACCATTTCGTTACTTTGGTTGTCATGAGGTGTAAGAATGACGCTTTGGCCGTCGTTTCTACAACCTAAACACTGATTACCCCTTGCATCCCTATTTGAGCAAAAATTGGTGGTTCTTTTTCGAGTGCACATATGATCGCACCCCACATTGGGGAAGGAGATTGGGGAATTTTGAAAAAAAAATGAAAAGAAAAAGGGGAAAGAGAACCGCAATTTGGGGAAATTTGATTCCACTTGGGTTCCAATTTTGAAAAAAGGACAAGTTCTATCCGGTGGATCACTTATGTTTCATAGATATGAATGAGCAAGGGTCTTCCTCAGTCAATTAATTCAGATACATGCCAGAAATTTCGCATTAATGAAAGTTTCCTTTTAGAGTTATTGTAAGGAACGGAATACAAGTCAGGCCATCTTCTTTTCCAATCAAACATTCTATCCCTAGTTATCCCTTTTGAGCCTTCAGAATAAAATATTTCGTTTGGCAACCCCTGAGAATCGCAAACCCCACACTGGGGCAAGTTTGAGTTGAAGAGGAAAGTTTCAAGAAGTGGAAAAGTGAAAGGCCACAAAATTAAAAGCAAAAGAAGAAAAGAGAACCTCAGTTCAAAAATAAACTGGGGCAAATTTTGCGAAAGATCAAAAGAGTGGCAGAAAGTCGAAAAGTCAAAAAAGAAAGAAAATGAAAGTGAAAAAGCCCCAATTAAGCATAAACTGGGGCAAATTCTGATTTAACCCTAAAATAGGGTTGGCGCAACAATGCGATCTCAGATTCTTCAAACCACTTTTGAAATCCGTTTTCAAGCCTTAACTTTTCTAAGCACCCCACCTGACCCCATTACAAAGCCGAAAGTCCTGACTTCTGTTCTTTGCACTGGCCTTGTCAAGGAAATCTCTGATGTCGAAAATTTTAGCTGTATTTCTGAATTGATTAGGTGTGAGGTTGACACTGTTCTTCATGTGAAACCCCGCGAGGGTATTTTTGAAAAAGGGGGAAAAGAAAAGAGAAACGAGCGAAATGAATGCAAAGAAAGATGCAAAAGATTTGATGTTGGACGACCCTGTTGGGTGATGATAAAAGTCAAACCAAGTCCAAGAATCTGGAGTCCAGATGAGGGCGATGTTGAAAAATGCAATCTTCGGTGCAATGTCCTTTGAAAATTATTTCTTTTAACTATCGTTTTCAAGCCAAATTACAAGCTAATAAAGTCCATAGTTGACTTATTCCTTCATGACAATCCAAAGTGGGGATTATGCTCATAAAAATCCATCGATCACTCATGATCATAAGGGTATAACCCGTTTCTACATGTTTAGCTATCACTTCTGTCCATACGTTACAAGCCTAAAAAGCTTGTATGTTGACTAAGTTTTCTTGAAATAAGGGTGACAAACTCTCTGCTTTCACTAAGATGTGATATTGATGGGATTACGTACAATTTGGAAAGAAAAAAGAAAGACAAATCTTGACCTCCCATTTCCAAATCAGAAATAACACCCACTTGATCGGTCCTGAAAGATGAACCAACTGGAAATTGTGACCCATTACCCAAAACACCAATGCCAAGGTGAGGAAGAAATCTTCTGTGATCTGATTTTATTTCAAGAAAATCATCATGAAATTTTCTTTTAGGAAACATAGTTTCTTACAATGTTCAAATAAATGGAAAGTCATTCAGACAAGTTTTTGCAATTAAATGGCCCATACTGGGGCAAAACTTTTGTTATGAGATTTCGTGAAAACAAGCCCACACAGGGGCAAATATTTTTGTTAGTCCAATTGAGGATTTCGCCCAAGAATCAAATAATGCATCTTTCAAATCAATCACGCTGCTCTTTTCATGAAAATGTGAATGCATGTCATATTTTGGTAAGCCCCCTGTGCAGGTATTCATTGTTGAAATCAACGAAAGAACATCTGGTGATGTGGAAGGCCGATGCCGAAGAAAGAGAAAAGAAGGGAAAAGGGCCCTACACTGGGGCAAATTATTTTTGAAAAATGATTCTCTCGAAAAATCAGAAAAATTCAAAACGTCAAAAGTCAAAAATCAAAAGTCAAAGTTCAG
>NW_020864573.1:0-34069 GCF_003713205.1 Coffea eugenioides
TGAAAGACATTCAAAATTTGGCTCAAAGTTACTGTTTTAGACTTGCGAGACAGTTTTGAGGTTGGTTTTTCGCCAACTTTGGAAATTCGGAAAAATTCACAGAATTTTAATTAGCCTCTCAGATTTGAAACTCAATTAGAGTTACAATCAAAGTTTAAAACAAAATAAGCGGAACAAGAATCGGAGTTCTGAGCACCAAGATATAATGGCTCAAAGTTGCTGAAAAATTGAGACGGTTAGGCAAATTTCCAGGTTCAAATTACAAACTTTGGGACTTTGTTTGAACATCGAAATAAACTCAGAATGGCACCAAATTTGGCAGTATTATACTAGCACATGAGGGCTATTCCTCTATCAATTTTTATGGAAAAATACGCACGGAAAGTTGGTTAACCAGATCACCAAAGTTTCCAAATTTCCAAGGCAAATCTGCCTTGTACATGAGTTTTCCGTTTTCAAAACGTTTGGCCAACAAAAATGTCTCAAACACGGTCCTTTTGTGAAGGTAATGTCTAAGAAACATCCAAGATGCATTTGGTAGGTGACTAAAACCAAGAATTTTAAAACAACAAGTCCCAATCAAGATTTAGACATTTACTAGCCAAAAAAAGGGTTTCAAATCATTGAGTCAGTTTCGAATTTCGGCCACAACTCACTCAATTCAACTTGGAATCGAACGTGGTTAGTGGCGTTGAAAACTATATTCATAGAGATACAATTTCTTAAAAGAAATCATTTCGATAATCGGTCCATAGCTAGCTCATATTTGAGCATCAATTCGCTGCTCAAAACAGAGCTCCTAGTGTAGACGCGAAACAAGACAGTCATGTTCAAACAATTGGTATGGACTACTCAGGTGGAATCAGAATGTGCATTTTATACCATTAGAAAGCTGTGAATGTCTAGTTTCCAGTTCGACAAACGGCACTCGATTTCGACATCGGAGCAAAAAGTTATAGCTGTTTGAAAAACACTGCCAGAGCAGTTTTGGGAAAAATTCCAGTTTTACTGGACTTTCGAAAACTCAACATTTACCCATCCAAATCCCGAAAGTTTTGATGAAACTTTCTGCACAACCCACACAACATGTATATATCATAAAAAGTCATTAGAACCACAAAAAAATTGCTCTAAGGCCACGGCATGTACAGGTGCAGAAATGAAAAAATTCCCTCATCACTTCCTTTGAGTTTTCATCCATAATATCACTCATTTCTACTAATTTAAGCACTAATCCAACATTATTAACATCAAAACTCACAAAGTCAGTCCATCAAGCCAAAGTGGGAGTTCATAGAGCCCACTCACCAAATTTCTAACAATTTAAAGCTACCCATGAGAATCCAAGAGCTCATGAATGTAATCTAACTTCCATAAATCAAGAATTAAGGGGTTGATCATCACTTACTTTCTTAAATGGTCAAGACAGAAATTTCGGTCACTTTGAGCTAAAGAAAAACCGTGAGAGACAGCTCCTTTCCTAGCTTGTCTTGATCACCAAGTGATTTAAGTGTTGCGTGTAAAATTTGGATGTGATTTGAACAAGGAATTGAGAGGTAAAATGAAGGAAATTTTTCTGGTCTTCTTCCCTTGTGTTGCTCGGCTGGTTTGAGGAAGAAAAGAAGGGTCAAAATCTGATGTTAAAGCTTCTAGAGTAAGCTTAAAACTTGTGGCCCAAAATTGCTCAAAGTTGTCCACTAAAATAATGCACGTGCTCATGCGTTCCGTGCTCGATTCCTCTCAAGTTTATTTCACTAGTGCACTAAACCTCTAATGCACTTTCATTCATATTATTATTATTCACTCTTAATAATCCCAAAATAGAGGTCTTAAGCCCCACAATTAATCGCGCGCGTAAAAACGCGTACTTCCGATTTGTGTGCGATAAAGTGGAATTTTCAAGAAATTCTTATAACGATAGTATAACTAACTAACACTTGAACACTTAAACATAAAAATACCTATTTTAAGGCTAATGTACAAGTCTCCAATTTTCCAAGTTTATTGTATTCTCGATTCGATTATTGTCTCCAAACGTGCATCCACTATTCACCCTAAACGAGCTTTCAAAAAATTAAATTTTGAAACAAGTCATTTTAAAAATATAAGTGAGTCATAGTTCCATTTAATTGGGTCCAAAAAGGTTGAAATAAAATAGTCGGGGCAAACGGGCAATTAAATATTTAAATAAGCTAGTAATAGGAGTTTAAAATAAGTAAATTTTTGCAAGTCCTCACATCCTCTCCTCCTTAAAAGAATTTCGTCCTCGAAATTCACATCTAGGACAATATCATACCCCTTAATAGTCGCGTCTATCGGATCAATCAGTAACTAACAATCGCTAACCCATATCTCACAATTTCTATCCACCTGAATTGTAGTCAAACTTTGATTCTATCTTATGATTCTAGGATTTTGTAAAAGTGTGAATTGTACTAGGGTCTCTTAGAACTTCAGATAGACAATGAAAAGCAAGAATCATACCTTCAACGACCGCAGCAGAAATGGAAACCGGTTGATAGCCTAATGCATAAACCCTAGCTGGTGCTTTAGATCGACTTCCTCCAGCACTAGACTGCTTAGCGGCTGACTTTTCAGGCCTTTGGGTACTACCTCCTTCTTTTGGTACGGTTGGGCATTTCGATATCTGGTGCTCGGTACTACCACAATACAAGTACGTCCCTTGTTTCCTAAAACAATCACCCTCTGTATGGTTGAGCTTGCCACAATAACCACAAAAAACTTGGGGAGCCACAGATTGACCACATGGAGGTGTCCCTCTAGATTGACCTCGTCCATTGCGATCCCCTCTTGATTGAGTCCCTTTTGGTATGACAGATATCTCCACTCCACCCGTTCCTTTCCCTTTTTAAAAGGTGGGGCACTCTTATCTGCCTGTCTAGAAGGGTTACTAGAAGTGCCTCTTTTCTTAGCATGAAAGTCTCTAACTTGCAGCCTGACACTCTCGACTCTCTGTGCTTTTTCTAAGACTTCAGTGAACGTAGAGATTTGGGCTGCTGCTAAACCCTCCTGAATCTCCACATTAAGTCCTTGTACAAAGTGCCTTATCCTCCTTCGTTCAGTAGTCACCAATTCTGGAGCATACTTAGAAAGCTTAGTAAATTTCCCTTCATACTCGGCTATACTAGAAGTTCCTTGCCTCAACTTTATAAATTCATCTTCCCTTTTCTCTTGAATCAATGGTGGGAGAAATTTCTCATTAAATTCCCTCGTGAAGTTTTCCCAAGTCCAAGGGGTCTGCGCTCTTTCCCACTTCCCCCTTATCAACCCACCAGGCACGTACCACTCCCTCAAATTAGAAAGCAGCAAAATTTACTCCCCTATCTTCGGGATAGTCTAAAGCAGTGAATATATTAGTCATTCTCTCTAACCAGTTCTCAGCTGCCTCGGGGTCGGGCTCTCCAGTGAATTTAGGTGGGTTAAACTTCAAGAACCTCTCCAAACCCTTATCTTCTCCTCTATCCTGGCCCCCGGGCTGGTTAAGTGGTCCAGGACCTTGTCTATCAGCTAAGCGTTCTAGGATATTAGTCATCCTATTAATGGCAGTAGTCACTTGATTTCCCTTTACATTCTCCTGTCCCTGGGTTGGTCCAGTTGCCGATCCCTGGTCATCCCCATGAGGTTGGGCCTGTCTAGTCCCTCGCCCACGGCCTCGACCACTCCTTAGTCCTTCCATTATCCTAGATATGCCTAATGCAAGAAATAAATCAATTACGCGAGAAAATACTTAAAACAAGAACCAATCACGAAAACATTGAAAATAACAATAATTTACATTCATTGGCACTTTCAAATCCGTACAATTAGCAAGTCATGGGGGAGTTCACAAAAATATAGCACACAGGTGCCACAAGAGTACTTTCAGTTATGTAAAACTAAAGTAAAATCAAGTGCCTTAAAAGTAGTCCACACAGTCATGCAAAATACAATGGCCTCAGCACTCGCATCACTCCAGCTAATCCTAACTATACCAGTCAAAAGGGTCAAAAGGTCAATCGCTCTAGACCTAATCCACAGTAGGACTAACAGGGGGAATCTCCTCCTTAGGATTCTCCTCCGAATCCTCTTTAGGGTCCTCCTCCTGAATCGGGCTCTGGTCAACATCCGTCACCCCCTCCATCATCGTAGTGGCAGCGGTCAGAATCCCGGAAGCCCGATCACGGACCTCCTCACCTAACCTAGTGAGTCGAGCCCTAGTCCTCTGGAGCTCCTCACGAGTGACTGCAGTAGTAGGCACCTCGCCAGCCACTGCCTTCTCAAGTTCAGCGATCCTCTCGCCCTGAGCACCTACCATCTATCTAACCTCATCCACCTCCTCCTGTAAATCTCGGTTGAGGTTCATGTAGACACCAAATTTTTAAATAATTTTTTTTATCCTAATTTTATTTTTGTTTTAGTAATAATCCTTATCTATTTTTATTTGTTAAATTCCATGATTTTAGTTTTTAGATTTTTAGCATTGGTATAGCATTTTAGATTATTATTATTGTCTGTTGTTTTATTTTAGTTTAGTTTTTATTTTTTGCATTAGTTTAGCCCTTTTAGCTCTTTATTTTTATTGTAAGGCTTTTAGCACAAAAATTTGTCAAAAGAGAAAATTATGCATAAAAAATATGTTTTTTTTCCTTTTATTGTTAATTAATTAAAAAAAAGAAAAAAAAGGGAAAAGTCCACGTTTTGGTTTCAGCTGCAGTAGAAAGGATTGGCAGCTGCATTTCTCGGCTATTTTTTTTGCCTGGGATTGGCTCCATTCGATGGGCATAGTATAAACCATCTGACTCCATCCAAACCATCGTTGATAGGGTTCAGTTTTTGGGTTCCCATATAAAAGCAAAGGGATACGGCAAGAAACGAGGAGGGCTGATGACGGCTGAGTGAGAGTAAGGGAGAATGAAAGTGACGGCTGGAAAATCTGAGGGAAGGTAGAGTAGAGTAGAAAAGGAGAAGCTTTCGACCAAGAGGAAAACCAAGAGAGAGTGAGGAGAGTTTGAGGGAGGAAAAATCTGAAGTCAAGAGAGTTCCGGGTTGAGGAAGAAGGTGAGAAGCCGAGAACTCCATCAGAGTAGGCAATTCGCTTCTGGGTGGTCCCGCGGCGTTGCTCATCCAAGGGTGCTCACGGTGATTCGACTGCCAAGGCATCAACAGAGGTAACACTGAGTTCTCCTCTTGTACATTTCTCTCCTTGAGGTTTTTGTTTATCTGCCAGGTTTGTAATCGAGATTATGCAGGCTGCGTTCTTTTTTAGCTTGATCAGGGTTGCCCCCTAATAAGTCTAGATCTGGTCCGTTTTTTGTTGTTATAGAGTAAGGAGAGACAAAACACGCAAATAATCTGATTAGGGCTGCATTTCCTTTAGCTTTACATGATGGCTGTCTCTATTTTTCTATCCTTCCCCTTCGCCTGTTGCATTCTGTCCAAAGGTTTGTTTTTTTTATTATCCGTGAGTGGAGCGCCCAGATGATGCTTGGCAATCTTGTTAGTAGACTGTATAGCTTTTAGGTTCAGTGCGTTACATGTAATTGGGCCTAAAAAGGTTGAAATAAAATATCTGGAGCAAACGGGCAATTAAATATTTAAATAAGCTAGTAATAGGAGTTTAAAATAAGTAAATTTTTGCGAGTCCTCACATCCTCTCCTCCTTAAAAAAATTTCGTCATCGAAATTCACATCTAGGACAATATCATACCCCTTAATAGTCGCGTCTATCGGATCAATCAGTAACTTACAATCGCTAACCCATATCTCACAATTTCTATCCACCTGAATTGTAGTCAAACTTTGATTCTAGGATTTTGTAAAAGTGTGAATTATACTAGGGTCTCTTAGAACTTCAGATAGACAATGAAAAGCAAGAATCATACCTTCAACGACCGTACCAGAAATGGAAACCTGTTGATAGCCTAATGCATAAACCCTAGTTGGTGCTTTAGATCGTCTTCCTCCAGCACTAGACTGCTTAGCGGCTGACTTTTCAGGCCTTTGGATACTACCTCCTTCTTTTGGCACAGTTGGGCATTTCGATATCTGGTGCTCAGTACTACCATAATACAAGCACCTCCCTTGTTTCCTAAAACAATCACTCTCTGTATGGTTGAGCTTGCCACAATAACCACAAACAACTTGGGGAGCCACAGATTGACCACTTGGAGGTGTCCCTCTAGATTGACCTCGTCCATTGCGATCCCCTCTTGATTGAGTCCCTTTTGGTATGACAGATATCTCCACTCCACCCGTTCCTTTTCCCTTTTTAAAAGGTGGGGCACTCTTATCTGCCTGTCCAGAAGGGTTACTAGAAGTGCCTCTTTTCTTAGCGTGAAAGTCTCTAACTTGCAGCCTGACACTCTCGACTCTCTGTGCTTTTTCTAAGACTTCAGTGAACGTAGAGATTTGGGCTGCTGCTAAACCCTCCTGAATCTCCACATTAAGTCCTTGTACAAAGTGCCTTATCCTCCTTCGTTCAGTAGTCACCAATTCTGGAGCATACTTAGAAAGCTTAGTAAATTTCCCTTCATACTCGGCTATACTAGAAGTTCCTTGCCTCAACTTTATAAATTCATCTTCCCTTTTCTCTTGAATCAATGGTGGGAGAAATTTCTCATTAAATTCCCTCGTGAAGTTTTCCCAAGTCCAAGGGGTCTGCGCTCTTTCCCACTTCCCCCTTATCAACCCACCAGGCACGTACCACTCCCTCAAATTAGAAAGCAGCAAAATTTACTCCCCTATCTTCGGGATAGTCTAAAGCAGTGAATATATTAGTCATTCTCTCTAACCAGTTCTCAGCTGCCTCGGGGTCGGGCTCTCCAGTGAACTTAGGTGGGTTAAACTTCAAGAACCTCTCCAAAGCCTTATCTTCTCGTCTATCCTGGCCCCCGGGCTGGTTAAGTGGTCCAGGACCTTGTCTATCAGCTAAGCGTTCTAGGATATCAGTCATCCTATTAATGATAGTAGCCACTTGATTTCTCTCTATATTCTCCAGTCTCTGGGTCGGTCTAGTTGCCGATCCCTGGTCATCCCCATGAGGTTGGGCCGGTCTAGTCTCTCGCCCACGGCCACGACCACTTCTTATTCCTTCCATTATCCTAGATATGCCTAATGCAAGAAATAAATCAATTACGCGAGAAAATACTTAAAACAAGAACCAATCACGAAAATATTGAAAATAACAATAATTTACATTCATTAGCACTTTCAAATCCGTACAATTAGCAAGTCATGGGGGAGTTCACAAAAATATAACACAGGTGCCACAAAAGTACTTTCAGTCATGTAAGACTAAAGCAAAATCAAGTGCCTCAAAAGTAGGCCACACAGTCATGCAAAATACAATGGCCTCAGCACTCACATCACTCCAGTTAATCCTAACTATACCAGTCAAAAGGTCAATCGCTCTAGACCTAGTCCACAGTAGGACTACCAGGGGGAATCTCATCCTTAGGATCCTTCTCAGGGTCCTCCTCCTGAATCGGGCTCTGGATAACATCTGTCACCCCCTCTATCATCGTAGTGGCAGCGGTCAGAATCCCAGAAGCCCGATCACGGACCTCCTCACCTAACCTAGTGAGTCGAGCCCTAGTCCTCTAGAGCTCCTCACGAGTGACTGCAGCAGTAGCCACCTCGCCAGCCACTCCTTCTCAAGCTCAGCGATCCTCTCGCCCTGAGCACCTACCATCTATCTAACCTCATCCACCTCCTCCTGTAAATCTCGGTTGAGGTTCACCAATTGACGACGCTCGTCGTCCAAGGCTAGCACAAGGTAGTTTGGGTAGGCAAACGTCACCCTACACGAACATCGAGGATACCTATCATAAGGCGAGTAGCGCACTCGAGCCCCTCCACCAAGAGCTTGGTAGTAAATAGGCCTAGGAGGCTCTACGTGACCATTAGCATGGCCATTCCCATTAGCTGCCGGAGTCCCATTTCCATTTTCCATCCCTGCAAAACAATTACACTTTTCGGGTTAGAAACTTAGTCACTAGCTCGCTCAAATATCACTTAAGGAATAACTAAGTGATCCAGTCACTATTCTCGAGAGTAAAGTCTCTCAAATATCTCCTCAAATACCCTTTTTAAACTTAGGCTGTTATTTTTCATCCCTACAAGCTGTCACTAAAATTTCAAACTAATCCCACAGTCCGGCATCCAAAACTTTTAAGCCTAGGATATACTACAAAGATGTGAAGCCTAAGCTCTGATACCAACTGTGACGCCCCCACTTCTCCCAAGGGCGAACCCAAGGGTATACGCGGAACGCCTTCCCAGCTCTCGCCAGGACTCAAGACAATTCGAATTCAAACCTAGTCTAATGCTAACAATGAAAGTCGGAATAAAGGTACGAAGTCATTTCCATACATAAATATCCAGTCTTACATCACAATTTCAAATTTACAATCACTTTTTCCAAAATATACAACATCCAAAAGTGTCTAGGCAATTACAATCAAAACACTGATACAAAAGTGCTTCAAGTCGGCATTTGCTTAACTCATTCCAATCGGGTTCCTGTTAAGGAAAACAAACTAATGGAATGAGCCAATACTCCGTGAGGCAAGAAACACACATGCAAACACATAACCCAAGTATCAACAACAATTACATTGTAGATAAAGCTATGAAGTTCTAATAATTCACACTTCAAATAGGAAAAATAAACAAAAATAATTCAAGGATACTGTAGTTCTCAGGAGCTAAATTCCACGTAGTCGAGTCAAAGTCTTGATCACAGCTCATGTTTGATGAGAATATAAAGACCAAGGCCCATTCAAGCACATGGGGAATTGGAAGATTCAAGTGAAGACTAGTTGATTGCACGAATGCTTGAGTTTAGTAGGATTATTTGATTTTCCTCGTTGATTTTGGTTATTTCTCGTTTTAAAAAGTCTAGGAATTAAGATAGTTTAATTGCGGCCCATTTGTTAGTAAGTAAGGCCCAAAATCTTTCTTAAGTATGTAGGGTAGTTTGGTCAACTTTTGGATTAGGGTTAATGCTTGTAAGGGCTATAAATAGCCCCACTTCCTCTTTGTTTGGGGACCAGTTTTTGACTATTAAATACAATTAGTGAGTTTTCACTTTCTCTTTGGCAAGAGAGTTGCCTTTGAATACTTGAGAATCTTCTCAAGTTATTCACCCGAACTTATCAATCGAGTATCTCCTTGATTGTGGCGTTCTACTACCTCCAATTTGGTTCGTTAATTAGAGTAGTTACGGGTTGAGATAATATCAAAATTGTTCGTGACTTCTAGGGATTAGTTGGGTCAAATTTCCGCTGCCTAAGCCATGGTGTTTTGGTTGTCTAGATCGGGGTTTTACATCAATGTTGACACTCCGTCAACCACATAAGTATCAAATCCGTAGATACACCACTTTTCTTCGAATCCCGTTACCGTTAAATCCCCTTATCGGGCCCGCTCATCAAAGTTTTGGTAATACTCGAGTATATCATGGCAATGCTGCACGAGTAATGCCGAGCAAGATCTCTCCAATAGATCATGCTCTACGAATACCTCATGGTTTGCTAAGCTTATCGACCAAGCCCATGCTAGCTCTATTCGCAAAGTTAACCAACGAGTTTGGGCGTCCCCGAATACGAATACGAATGTAAGTCGATGAGCAACGCTTGAATCGACGATTCCAGATAGGAATCACAAATACGAATCATAACCACATTACTAAGTACAAGTCGGATATGAATTCACATAGCAAAATTCAAATATCATTTCATTTGAAAGAGGACGAGTGTGGTAAAGTACACACTCGTCTCTCAAAGTTCAAATTCATATAACGGATAAAAAATAGTTAACCACTTAGCGATAAATTCATGCACTTGACACTCATCAATCGAAATAAGAGAGTGAGTTCGTAAACATGCCCTTAGGTGTTCCCCTCGAGATCCTCGTGAAGGTCTCCTTGAACACCTGAGCAAACAATAGTTATCTATTACACACTATCACTTGAAAATCGTTTCTTATCAAGAGAGGGATTGTACACTTGTACAATTTGGAAAATACCATGAAATGGGGTTTTACTTGCTCAAAATTCAAGATTCAAAAGTAGTGTTTATTAACACAAGGAAAAACCGATTTCCTTTATGATGACAAGTGCAAAATGGTCAATTAGTATTGAAGGATAGGGAAGAGTTTCAAAAAAAACTCTATTCCCGTCAGGTTTGAAAATTTCCGATTTGAGGTTCAATGTTTGAAAAATCGTATCTCACTCTTCGTATGTCAAAAATTGGAAAACTTAGTACCGTTAGAAGCTACTTCCAAATTACTAAAAGTTCCTAGAAGCCACTTTTCCATTATTCCAAACGGAAGACATTCAAAATTTGGCTCAAATTTACTGTTTTAGGCTTGCGAGACAGTTTTGAGGTTGGTTTTTCGCCAACTTTGGAAATTCGGCAAAATTCATAGAATTTGAACTAGCCTCTCAGATTTGAAACTCAATTAGAGTTGCGATTAAAGCTAAAACAAAACAAGTGGAATAAGAATCGAAGTTTTGAGCACCAAGATATAGTGGCTCAAAGTTGCTGAAAAATTGAGATGGTTAGCCAAATTTTCAGGTTCAAATTACAAACTTTGGGACTTTGTTTGAACATCGAAATGAACTCGAAATGGCACCAAATTTGGCAGTATTATACCACCATATGAGGGATATTCCTCTATCAATTTTCATGGAAAAATACACACGGAAAGTTGGTTAACCAGATCACCAAAGTTTCCAAATTTCCAAGGCAAATCTGCCTTGTACGTGAGTTTTCCGTTTTCAAAACGTTTGGCCAACAAAAATGTCTCAAACATGGTCCTTTAGTTTAGGTAATGTCTAAGAAACATCCAAGATGCATTCGGTAGGTGACTAACACCAAGAATTTCGAAACAACAAGTCCCAATCAAGATTTAGACATTTACTAGCCAAAAAGAGGGTTTCAAATCAGTGAGTCAGTTTCGGATTTCGGCCATAACTCAATCAATTCAACTTGGAATCAAACGCGGTTAGTGGTGTTGAAAACTAGATTCATAAAGCTACAATTTCTTAAAAGAAATTGTTTTCAAAATCTGTCCACAGCTAGCTCATATTTGAGCATCATTTCGCTGCTCAAAACAGAGCTCCCAGTGTAGACGCGAAACAGGACAGTCATGTTCAAACGATTGGTATGGACTACTAAGGTGGAATCAGAATGTGAATTTTATACCGTTGGAAAGCTGGGAATATCTAGTTTCCAGTGCCACAAATGCCACTTGAGTTTGACATCGGAGCAAAAAGGTATAGCCGTTTCAAAAACACTGCCAGAGCAGTTTCGGGAAAATTCCAGTTTTACTAGACTTTCGAAAACTCAACATTTACCCTTCCAAATCCCGAAATGTTTTGATGAAACTTTATACACAACCCACACAACATGTATACATCATAAACAAGTCATTAGAACCACAAAAAATTGCTCTAAGGCCACGGCATGTACAGGGGCAGAAATGGAAAAATTCCCTCATCACTTCCTTTGAGTTTTCATCCATAATATCACTCATTTCTACTAATTTAAGCACTAATCCAACATTATTAACATCAAAACTCACAAAATCAGTCCATCAAGCCAAAGTGGGAGTTCATAGAGCCCACTCACCAAATTTCTAACAATTTAAAGTTACCCATGAGAATCCAAGAGCTCATGAGTGTAATCTAACTTCCATAAATCAAGAATTAAGGGGTTGATCATCACTTACTTTCTTAAATGGTCAAGACAGAATTTTCGGTCACTTTGAGCTGAAGAAAAACCGTGAGAGGCAGCTCCTTTCCTAGCTTATCTTGATCACCAAGTGATTTGAGTGTTGTGTGTTAAATTTGGAAGTGATTTGAACAAGGAATTGAGAGGTAAAATGAAGGAAATTTTTCTAGTCTTCTTCCCTTGTGTTGCTCAGCTGGTTTGAGGAAGAAAAGAAGGGGTGAAAATCTGATGGTAAAGCTTCTAGAGTAAGCTTAAAACTTGTGGCCCAAAATTGCTCAAGGTTGTCTACTAAAATAATGCACGTGCGCGTGCGTTCCGTGCTCGATTCCTCTCAAGTTTATTTCACTAGTGCACTAAACCTCTAATGCACTTTCATTCATGTTATTGTTATTCACTCTTAATAGTCCCAAAATAAAGGTCTTAAGCCCCTCAATTAATCGCGCGCGTAAAAACGCGTACTTCCGATTTGTGCACGATAAAGTGGAATTTTCAAGAAATTCTTATAACGATAGTATAACTAACTAACACTTGAACACTTAAACATAAAAATACCTATTTTAAGGCTAATGTACAAGTCTCCAATTTTTCAAACTTATTGTATCCTCGATTCGATTATTGTCTCCAAACGTGCATCCACTATTCACCCTAAATGAGCTTTCAAAAAATTAAATTTTGAAATAAATCATTTTTAAAATATAACTGAGCCATTGTTCCATGTAATTGGGTCTAAAAAGGTTGAAATAAAATATTCGGGGCAAACAGGCAATTAAATATTTAAATAAGCTAGTAATAGGAGTTTAAAATAAGTAAATTTTTGTGAGTCCTCACATAGCTTCCTATAAAATTTCAGTTCAATCAGAGCACTGTAGCATGTGAAATGACAAAAATACCCTTGACTGCCAAATGTATAGTTTTTCGGACAGTTTTGAGATTACACAATTCTGGCTTCATTTTTCACTTTGATCCGTATCAAATCAGCCTTTGGACAAAACAATAAAGTTTTAGCCCTATGTTTTAACTTTCCAATGCATCTGAAAACACCTCAATCGGAATTGTGTAGCTTGAGTTATTCCCATTTGAATCCAGTGCTGACAACCAGACTGACCATGAACTTTTGGTTCTGTAATCTGCAAATTCGACCTAGATAAACTATGAACTGGGTTGAGTTGTCTTCATAAAAGTTATAACCCTTTGTCTTGGCTTCGAAAAGGTATAAAGTGTACCCTAATCCAATAAACGTAGCTCCAGTTGTGACCAAAATGCTATAAGATGTCAAATCTGCTGTTTAGCTTTTGTCTTCAAAACTGATTTCCAATTATCTCATTCGATTTGTATTGTAATTGAATGATGTTGGAGCCTATTGAAGGGCTATGTTGGTAACATTACTTGTGTGTGATTGTGGGGTTGAATTGAGAAAAATATTGTTGGCCTTTACTTGAGACCTTGCAAACTCAACCCGCTGAGCTTTCTCAAGTGCTTCCCTAAAAGTGGTTATTTGAGCAGCTGCTAAGGTCTCTTGAATTTCCACATTAAGGCCTTGCACGAAACGCCTTATTCTCCTCTACTCCATCACCACTAGTTCAGGGGCAAAATTTCGACAACTTAGTAAACTGGGTCTTATACTCGGCTACGCTTTGAGATCCTTGACGAAGTTTTATAAACTCATTCTATCTCGTCTCCTGGATCAAGGGTGGGGGAAATTTTTCATTAAATTTCTGTGTAAAGTTTACCCAAGTCCTAAGGGTTTGTTCCCTTTCCCACCTAACTTCTATAACATTCCACCAGGATCATGCAGCCCCCTCAAACTGAAAGGTAGCAAAGTTCACTTCCCTCTCTTCCGGATAGTTTAAAACTGTGAAAATGTCAATCATCTTAGCAAGCCAATTCACGGCTACTTCAGGATCGGGTCCACCTAAGAATTTAGGGGGAGAAAATTTTTGAAACCGTTCCAAGACTCTATCTTCCCCTTCTACAGGATTTTCAGGATTTCTAGGTTGATTGAGAGCATTTTGGCCTTGACGGTCCACCAACTGAGCCAACAAGTCAATGATACGGTTAATGGCCATAGCCACTTGGTCTTCCGCTTCAGCCCCTGGTCCCTGCTTTTGATTAACTACAGGTTCTCAGTCACCCCCTTGTTCTTGGGATTGCCTGGGTCCACGCCCACGGCCACATCCACTTCTCCTACTGTTCATTAGTTTTAACAAGTCTTAAATTGAAACGCAGATCCAAAATTTAAAACACTGAGACGTATAGGCCAGATACAAGAAAATAAACAAGCCAGAGGGTCAAGTATATCTAAACACAAACTTTTCATATATACCACAATAATAAAAGTCAGAGACAAGCAAAACAATCCCATTTACAGAAGTAGCAGGATTACATAAAAAGTACGATGAACAAAACTATACCAAAAGTACAAGACATCCAACTAGGAGCTTTCCTAACTACCCCTCACATAGGGTCAAAACAAAACTCATAGGAGCTCCAACCTAGTTTCCAACCGACCTAACGAACTCTCTCTCGTGGGTAGAACTAGGTGCATCTCCCTCTCTAGGGACTCCATCGCTTTGAACCTCCATAGGTGCGTTCACGCCAATCACTTCCTGGATTAGCGTTTCACACTCATCAATGATACTCCCAGATCGATCCCTAATCTCTCTGACCAGCCTAGTGTGGCGGTCATTAACTACCTAAAGTTGTTCCCTAAAAGCATTGGTTCTCTCCTGCTCCATTAATATATCCCCCTGGAGCTCCTGAATCCTGTCCACTGGCATCCTCATGATGCCCCTCATCCTTACCATCTTGGTTTGGTCCCTAACATTGGCACGCCTAAGCCTCCTCCTCTCATCTAGTAACACCAAAACCACATGATCAGCATAGGAATAATTCTGGCAATGGCTACATCGTTTAGTCTGATTAGCAGTACTCCAATGCCGGATCAGTCCCCCTGGACTCTCCTCATAATTAATGACTCGAAAGCGCCTTCGAGACGACTCACCTCCACCCTCTCCACTGCTTCCGTCCATGACCTACAAGAATGAACACAGTTTACAACTTAGGCAAGGGTAGTTATATTCAATGACACCCTAACACATCACACTAAGTTCCTTAGAATCAAATTTCTATTTTGCCCAAGCCATTTCGAACCTAGGCTCTGATACCAACTGTGACGACCCCACCTCTACCTAAGGCGAACCAAAAGGTTCAGCGGGCCGCCTGCCTAACTTTCGTCAGGACTCAAGCGCTAGCTAAATAACAAGTTCTTTCAAAATAAAGGTCACATTTACATGGCCAATACAAATGATCCTTGGCTAAAAATACAGCAGATTGTGATCGATATAATCTTGAAATATACTACTAGCTCAACTTACAAAAGTTGAGTTCCCAACTTTCAAAAAACAAACTAAAAGTTTGTACAACTGTGCTAAAACAAAAGATTCTGACCAAACTCGGTCTTTCCTAGTCACTCGCCCAAGTGCTCGCCTCTTGTAAGGAAAACAAATCTAAACGGTGAGCTTTCGCCCTGTGAGGTTCCAAGAATGTCATGCAACAATAATATCATATTCACGCCACATATCCATAATTCACAACCATAATGCAAGCACACGTCGGATACCAGTCAATTAAGAATTAACATTGCCAAATAAAAGGATATGGGGCTCTTAAGAACATATTCAAGCAGCTTGATCAAAATTCCGTTGACACTCCGTCAACATATTTTCCAAAATACGAACAAGTATTTCACCACTTCACGTCATTCTCCAACTACCGTACAACCCTCTACCGGGCCCGCACGTCAAAATTCAAGAAGGATAACACTCGAATATACCAGTTCAAATTCAAGAGCTCAAGTACAAGTTCACGTTCAAGTCCAAGTAACAAGACCCCCGGTTCATTGATCGTTTCGACCAAACCCTTGCTGGCTCAACTCAACCAACTTGCCAATGGGGGTTGGGGCCCCAAGCATGCAAGAGAGAGTCAATAGGATAACCACCCAAACAACCAACAAGTCAAGCACAAGTACAGTCATTCATTTCATATCAATACCGAGAAGTTAACCACGAAGGATCGAGTATGATAAAGTACATCCTCATCCCATATGTCATCAATTCAAGAGCAAGTACTTCAATCAAGCAAGCATGTCATTTAAGCAAGGAAACATTTCATGTAAACATTTTCATGCATTTGGAACATTCACCACGGCAACAAGTTCAAGTGTTCACCTCGTGTGAACTTTCGGTCTCACTTCCACGTTCTAAAATCAAGTATGTAAAGTGCCATGAGATCCACTACTCCAAGCTACAATATTCAAAGGAAAACAGAATTTCTCCAGTTTGCGCGATTCTATCTGATAAATCATATTTCAAGCTTCTTAAGTCCAAAATTTATAAACTTTATACCATTGGAAAAGGGTTACAATTTCCCAGAAGACACATTTGTAAGATTCTGTCCACAAGTCAGTCAAATTCCAGACTCAAAAGGCTACTTCATCTAGTAGAAAAACAGAACAGGTGTGAAAATTTAGTCAATTTGGGAAAATCATAGATATTCATAGGAATTGAGAAAAATTCTGAAATTTTCACGGTAGAAAGTACTCTGAATCTAGTTTGAAACGCAATACAGCAGAGCTCAATTTGGATTTTTCTACACCAAGATATGACATATTTCCCAAGACTGCTCAGAGTCTCCTGCGGGAAAATTTCCAGCCATGGTTTTTGGTCAAAATGTGAGGTTTAAGCCACTTAAAATGCATGATTTTGATCAAGTTTCAGCACACACTTGTAGGCTAAAGTATTATAAAATATTTTGAGCAAAACCAAGCCAAAATCATCAAGAAAATTTCGAAACAAAGGCTGTAATGGCAGCCCTTCCATTCGGCCAGCAACCAGAAATTTTCCTCCTAATTTTCAAACTTTCCTCCAACTAATTGTCCCAAGTTCAACAACCATATTTAGCATAACCATAAAGTTTCATTTCCAACATAACCATAGACATATATGTAGCAATAATCACAACAAAATAGCCATCATAATCACACCATAAACATAGGCATAATCAAACCCTAAAATACAAATATAAGGCATAATAATCATCAACTCATAATCTTTCAAGGTTCACCATAAAATCATGTCTTAAATCCAAAATCCACCTTGATTTCAACATAAAGCAAGGAAAGAAAAACATTCTAGCATTTTACCTCTTTGGTCTTCCAACCAAGATGAAACTCAATCTAATCCCCCAAATCTTCTCCCTTTTTCATGCTCAAACAAAGGTTGAAGGAAGCCCCGAGCTTTCTTCTTCTTTTTCCCTTAAAATCCAAGCAAGATTGAAGTTAAAATTTGGTGAAGTTTTCCTCCTTTTTTTCCCTTAGCTCACGGCCTCTCTCTCTCTCCTTCTCTTGAGTTTGTTTTGTTTGGCTTTAAGACAAGAAAGAAAGATTAAATTGTAAGAAAGCTTTGGTCAAAATCAAAGAAAGAAGCTTAGCTCTTTTGGTGACACATGTCACCTTCTAGTGGTTTCTTATTGCACTAACCTCCCTTTTCTTTTTCAAAAGTTCCTTTCACATCCCACTAAAAGGGAAAAGTTCATTTTACCCCACATCCTAATTTCCCCATGTAGAATTTAATAAAAGTATTAAAACAAAATCATGATCAAATCAATAAATAAATGTATAGATGACTAAATAAATAAAATACCATGTAGTTAAACTAGGTAAATTGATAAAATTTCTAGGTTCTCACACAGCTGGCCTGGATGGGTTTACGGGTAATTTTTTTACCTTTGTGTGGGAAGTTATTGCTCATGATGTTCATAATGCAGTGCTTAGTTTTTTCTGTGGGGCAGTGCTGCCTCGATTCATTACTTCTACCTCAATTGTGCTGATTCCCAAGGTTTCAAACCCTTAGGATTTCTCTCAATTTAGGCCGATTAGCCTGTGTAATTTCTTCAACAAGTTGTTATCCAGAATTTTGGCTGATAGAGAGCTAGTATTTCGCCAAAGATTATTTTCCCCCAGCAGACGGGTTTTATCAAGGGCTGCAATATAATGGAGAACTACTTTCTAGCTGAGGAAGTGGTAAAAAAATCTAGGGGTGGAAACATCGTCTTGAAGCTGGACATGTCTAAGGCTTATGACAGAGTGTCCTGGTTGCATATTATTGGCGTTTTGTGGATGTTTGGCTTTGGGGAGCAGTTTATAGATCTAGTATGGCGGCTGCTGTCTAATGTTTGGTTCTCGGTAATTATCAATGGATCTTCATATGGCTTTTTCAAATCTACGAAAGGGCTATACCAGGGTGACCCGCTATCACTGGCGTTATTTATTATAGGGGTTGAGGCTTTTTCGAGAGGCTTAAACAACCTTGCGTTGCATTCAGGCTTCTTGGGATTTAAAGTTCCATATGGTTGCACTTCTATAACTCATCTGGCATTTGTGAATGATGTGCTTATATTTGCGAATGGGTCTTCCTCCTCTTTGAAAGACATTATGTAGGTGTTGGATGTGTATCAGAAGTGTTCGGGTTAGTTGATAAACGCTCAAAAAGGTGGTTACTTGGTTCATCCGTCGTTGTCACCGGCAAGGAGAAGGGTGATTGAGCGCGTCACAAGATTTGCTTGGCAGCCCTTCCTTATATGCTATTTGGGGTTTCTGCTTTACTTTGGCAAGTATAAATCATCATATTTTGAGGAAGTGCGCCAGTCTATTCTGGGGAGTGTTTTGTCGTGGAAATCAAAGCTATTGTCTCTAGGAGGCAAGATAGTTTTAATCAAGCATGTGTTGTCGTCAATACCAGTGCATTTGTTGTTAGCTGCTGTGTTCCCTCATTCGATGTTTAACACTATAGAAAAGGTCTACTCGAATTTCCTGTGGGGATCAATGCTTGAAGAATTGAAGTTTCATTAGATACGATGGTCCCAGTTGTACTACCCAGTCGAGAAGGGTGGAATGGGATTTCAGAGGCTTAAATACGTCTATTCAGCGTATTCTTGTAAACTATGGTGGAGCTTTCGAACGGGGTCATCGTTATGGGCTGCTTTCATGCAAGCAAAGTACTGTAGAATGATCCACCCTTGTCAAGCAGAATTGACATTGATTGCTTCGGCAGTCTGGAGGTGGATGTTGAACGTGAGCCGACAAGTGGAGCTCTCTATATTATGGCTAGTCAATGACGTGTCCTGTAATTTTTGGTACGACAACTGGTTGAGCAGTGGTGCTTTATTTCTCCGAGCAACAGTTATCCCAAATCTTTTGTTTCACAATTTCATCATAAATGGGCATTGAGATATAAATCTATTATCTCAAATCTTGCCAATGAGCATTATTCCTTCCATCTTACAGCACCCGGTTCCTGACGGAGGCTGTGTAGATGAAGTCACTTGGATGCCAACGAAGTCTGGACAATTCACTTTAACATTAGCTTTTTGTGACGTACGGCAGGTCCATAATACGTCTGTGGTTCTCTCTAAGGTTTGGCATCCTCGAATCCCTTTGAAAGTGTCATTTTTTATGCTGCGGTTGCTGATGGGGAGGTTGCCGTTGCCGGACACTTTATGTAGACTAGGCTTTAACTTGCCTTCAAAATGTTTTTGTTGTCAAGCTGTGTCCGAGGAATCTATCGAGCATGTGTTTTCCAGTGGTCACATAGTGTTGGAGGTCTGGAATTATTTTGGAGGTCTGGGTGGTGTTCCTTGCTCCTGATCTTCCTTGCGCGCTTGTATAGTTGATTGGTGGTTGCGGTCACCAAAATCTGAGACACGGCGGTTTATTTGTCTTATTCTTCCAAGTTTTACCTGCTGGCATATTTGGAAAGCTACAAACAAAGCTATGTTTGAGGCTGTCCAGGTGTGTTCTATTGCTATTTGTCAAGCCATTTTCTCGGAGGTCAAATCCATTGTGGAGATCCAGTTCAAACAAAAGATTGGGGTGCAAACATTTTGTCAGTTGTATGATTGGCTGCATTCACCTACCTATGTATTCAAACTTGTTCGCGGGCAAGCGAAGGAGTTTGGGATGTTCATACTTAATACAAATGGTTGTTATAAGGGTAATCTAGGAGTGGGTGGAGGCGGTGGGGTTCTTTCGGATGCAACTGAGTTGCCTCTGTTTGCCTTTTCAGCTTTCTTTGGGGAAATTACTTGCCTTCGCGCAGGGACATTGGCCATTTTGATTGGTCTTCAAACGTGTGCCCACAGGGGTTTTGGTAATCTATGTGTGCAATCGGATTCATTGGTCTTAGTTGGGATTCTTCAGCGACGGATTCAATGCCCATGGCAGATTTGAAGAGAGGTCCGACAGATTTGGCAATTAGTTAAGGATCCTGTTCGATTCTCGCATTGCTATAGGGAGGCAAACAAAGTTGTTGATGTGTTGTCCAATGTAGACATCTCTCATCCTCAGCAGCATATCAAGGTCTATCGCTGTTTACGTATGTTTCCGAAACTGGCTCGCGGGGAAGTCATACTAGATAGATTAGGAATGCCTTCTATTCGGAGAATTCGGTGTGTGTAAGAAGAACTTATTTTTTGATTTAAAATAAAATTCAATTCTTGGAAAAAAAAATAAATACATTTGTAGAAAGGTATATGAGTAAAATGGTGGAGCTTTGGGCTCTGTTTGGTTGGATGTAAAACATTTTCCTTAAGAAAATATTTTCCGCAGAAGTTCTTTTTCGGGAAAATATTCACCTTTTTCAATATTTTCCAATGTTTGGTTGAAATTTTTAACTACGTTCTTATCATCAAAATTCAACTCTTTCTACCGCCCTATTTTGTCTTCCACTAATGAAATTGATCTTCCTAGTTCCTACCACTAAACATAGCAAACCACTCAAGATAGAAGAATCCAAATCAGGCATAAGGACAATTCGTTGACTTGTTACTATTGGCGCCATGAAAAGTATGTAGACCAAGAAAATTTACTTAGCCAATATTTATTTAAAATAAATTGTTCTTGATTAAATTAAATTGAATTGCGGAAACCCATTATGTTTTGGACTGACAAGTTGGGTTAATATTATATGGGCTATTAAATCAAATTAAATTTATGATGTCTATTTAAATTGAAGTGAATTAATTGTTTTATTAATTCACAATGGACTATTTGGGTTGGTCCACTATTTAAAACCAAGTTAAATGGATTTCTTGAATTACAAGTCACCCAAAATGTAGGAAGGTCCTAGAGGATTTTTTCGAAGATTTAACATACAAATTTTGGCTCTAAATAGAGGTTTTCCCTCAAGTCAAGACACATTGAAATTCCTAAATTTCGAAGAAACTCCATCAAATTTTCTCCAGAGCTTTTTCCCTCAAATCCAAGTTCAAATCAAGCCAAACAAATCCTTCTTTCATTCGAGTTGAAGACTTAAAGATTCAAGTATTCAATAGCATCGTCGAATCATCTATTTCCTACACTCAAATTATAGGAAACACCTTTTTGATCTGTGAACAAGTCTCTTCGACCCTTTTGATTGAAGTCTTTTGAAGAGAAGAATCAGGGGATTAAATTCTTTGGTCCAAGAATTTTTAGAGACTGTAACTCTCTTATTATTTGATTTAATAAATTTGATATTTGTGCAAGTTTTATTGTCTTTTATTTTAAACAACGGAATTTGTACTTACAAATTTTTGGCATGCCGGTGGGACAATCTCTGAGAGGACCCGAAAAATTATTTTTAAATTTTCTCCTATTTTTGAAAATTTCATTTATATTTTCTTTTATTTTACTTTACTTACTTATTTGATAGTCTTAATTTGATAGTGATTTTAAAGGTTAAGTTAAGATTTTTCTCTTTTTCTTTTTATATTTTAGTGCATATTAAGTTTTGTAGAGTATTAAGGTAGTTTGACCGACTAGTGACATGTGTACGTTAAATTTGGTGGACGAGAACAAGTGTGGTACTAGAGGAATTATATGATTAAAAGTGTTAAAAATGCATTAGAGGAACACAAGATAGATTAGCTATAAGAAACACAAGAGAGACAAAGAGATAGGGATGGAATTTGATCTTGACACTTGTCAACCATCAAGCCAACTTTGACCAAGGTTAGTCCTTGCATTTTATCTTGAAAAATTGAAGAAAAGTCCATCATCTTCTTGCTCGTTATGGCCGAAACTAGAGAGGAGAAAGGGAGAGAAAAATACTTCATTTCAAGCCTTGATTTCTTGTTCAATCCAAGAGAAATTCAAACAGCAACCCTAATCTACACCGATTAATCTTAAGCTAGGCTTGGAGGGAAGCTTTTGGTGGAGTCACTTGAGGAAGAAAGCTCTTGTTTTGCTACTTATCTTTGGGCTTTGAGGTATTATACTAAGAACTTCTATTTTCTTTCTTATTTTGCCATTTAAGCAACACATGACTTGATTGTGATGAACTTGATGGAAGAATTCATGGTTTTGCTTACTAGATTGAAATTTTCAGCTTTGGAATGTGTTGGTTAGCCATGATATGAATGGTTTGGCTTTGATATGAGGTTGGATGAACTTTTTAGCTTTGAGATGAGGTTTTCTAGCTTCTATATTCGAATTTCCAACTTTAGTGGTTAATTTCTAGCTTTCATTCAAAATTTCCAGTCATGAATTATTATTTTCAAGCTTGCTATGAAACTTTGGGCTGCCATGAGGATTTTCTAGCTTGTACTGGCTTCACTTGAAGGATTGCTTGTGAAGACCCAAAAATTTTCTTATTTTATCGTATATTACTAGCATATTTAAATATTTATTCACCCATTTTCTCTGAATAACTTATTTCAACCATTTTAAATCCATTTACACGAAACAATGTCTCACTTATGTTTTTAAAACGTTTCTGTCGCGCCCCATTTTTTATAAGAAAAATAAATGGTTTAAAAAGTGAATTTTGGTTTGATTTTTGATTTGGAAAAAATGGTTTTTGATTTACAAAGAAAATGAAGAAACATATGGGTCTAGATGGGACTTGAAAATGCGACGATTTGACCCAAAATAATAGTTTAAAAAGGGTTTTCGAATAAAAAATCGGAGTCGCCACTTGGTATCGAGTTAAGGTGTACCAAGTCACCTAAAAATGAATTTTTAAAGAAAAAAGTAGAGAAACCCCTTTTAAACGACTCCTAGTCTACGAAAATCAAAGGAAAGGTTCGGGAGTCATATTTGACGAAGGGGAAGGCAAGGAAAAAAATCCAAGGCACCCCTGCGACCTAACCAAGGCTAGTTGCGTGATTTAGTCAAAAATTTTCTTGTTTTAACCAAATGATTTATCACATTTGGATGTACTATATAAATGCAAACCCTAGACCTAGGGGGACATCGGGGGGCAAAATTTCTCTTCAAAGCTTGAATGGTGCCAATCACATTAATTGTGATGCCCAATAATGATCCTTTGGAGAAGTCACGAATAATGCAAAAATATGAGACTCTAAGAAAAGGAAAATGATAAAATAATTATAGAAATATACGTGTCTTAAAGGAATGCACCATGTCGGGTACGGGGGACTAATGTTCGTGACTCAATTTTCCTTTTAATAGAGGGAATACGAGCGTGCTAAGGTTAGAAAGCCAAACTCGTCCATATCCCATATTCAAGGGGTGTTCCCTAATCTAATCAAGCAAATGCACTACCCTAATCCTAATTCTAAAATGAAATGCAAGTCTAATATTATGTATCATACAAAGGGGCAAGTAATATACATATAAGGGAAAATACGGGGGAAGGGGCATACATATATAAGGAAAAGTGTCATGCAACATGGTGAAAGAGGCCCTAGAAAGTAAAGATATGCATGAGATGAAGTGTTTTTGTCACACAATCATGATCTAACGCGCGAAGGGCTCCCAAGGGTCTGGCGTTGGACTAGCCCATGTTTCTACTTTCTCACTAGCGTTGGACTAGTGAACAATCGAACAAGAAAACCACAACTAGCGTTGGACTAGTGTGGTATCGAGAAATGAATCACAACTAGCGTTGGACTAGTGTGATAACGTCACTAATTAATTATAATCTCATAAAAGCATAATAAAGCGAGTAAACACATAATGTCACATAAACACATAACACATAATCATGATATCTAGATGCAAGACCCTAAGAAAGCGGTAACACATAGCACGTAAGCATGCAAAACACACATAAGGCAAGAAGAAAGCAAATAAAACCCTAGCTATTATATTTGAGAGGGGGCCTACTACAATCTAAAAGGGGGAAAAGAATAAATGAATGCCTAACTACTACATCTTGGCATTTAAATGCCTTTCCAATAACCAAAATTGAACCAAAATAAATATACTAAATTAAAATAAATAAAGCGAATAAATAAATAAATAAAATAAAGACATTCAAAAGGCATGCAATTAAGCACGTAAAGTCACATAGGGACAAATAGGATCAAATAAAGTCAAAATAAGGGATAGAGTGTACCTCCCTTAAGTTGGTGCCCTAATGGAGTGAAATTACTTATTATCCTCCGAAAGAATAAAAATGTCAAGGTACCACTTTAATTAACCAATAGTCACATAAGATTGAAATGAATATGAAATTGAATCAATTGAATCATTCAAATAAACTAAACAACTCATGTTCATCAATATTGAAACAAACAAAGACCCATGTAAAAGAGTTAAGACAATTTGAGGGATCAATTTATTATTATTACAAATATTAAGGGTCCCAAAAGCAAATGAATTAAAATTAAGGACTTGAAACGAAACCTATAAAAAATCAATCGTGAAATCCACAAAAATAAATGAAAATCAATTGCTACATTCAAACCACAAAATACCCAAAATTTTTGCTAAGAAATCCAAATTAAAAAAAACTAAAATCTAGAAAAGGTTCTTAAAACCTTCGAATTCATCCTCAAATTCATGCCTATTCTGTCCAATAGTCAATTTAAAGCATGCCAAAGGAAAACAATATGGTGAAAGGGTAAAATTGATTATTTCTTTCAATTCATTTGGGCCATAGAAGCATTAACCAAAAGCCAATGGGATGAAATGCAATTCTTGAAACCTTTTTCAGGCAAATTCCATGCAAACTTGTACGAAGAAAGCTTCTGCAATTCTTTCTGCAACCTTTAGCCATTCATTCGCTCATGACTTCTTGCACAACAACAATAACATGCCGTTTTGACAGAATGATACAATCCCCTCCCTCTAGCATCAAGAACATGACCTGAACTTCCCAACTGTGATGAACCAAGCTTCCAGGACAATGTCACGCAAGGCAAGAGAGAACGAAAGGAACAAGAGAAAGAAAAGACATCGAAAACTCAGGCTTTTCGAACTCACCCCTTTCTGTACACACCCATTCCAATCCGAACACAACAGTCATCACCACATGACAACAAAAACTCTAGTCTGCCCGACAAAAGAAGAAAGAATGGAAAAATACAGCAAGAGTTTCTGCAACAAAACAGGGAAGCTGCTGCATTTTGTTTCACTTAGCCGAGACATGTCTATGCAAAAGTAACCCAAGAAATTTCCAACAGCCTCGGTGACTCAACTCAACTGGGAGAACTTGGGATGGGAGGAGAGGAAATGGTAGGAAAAAAAAACGTAACTCAAATGACATACATCTGCTGGAAATTTCGCCCCAAGCAAAAACCAAATCTTGACATGAATAAAAGAAATGAAATCCAAAAGCAAGACTCGCGGATTTTCCACCTCAAAACTAACACAACTTTGACGATAAGACTCAAAAGGAAGAACAAGGAGACTTTATAATTTACTGCAACTTTGCAAAAGCTTGCTGCATTTTGTGTAACAGCCTTTAGAAGCTTCGAACTTCATGAGTTGTAATGCGTGGTGCAGCATTTTGACAAGAAATGATTCCATCTAACATGGAGCTCACTTTAGCACCTTGGGGCACATGGGACAGACTTAAAAACATCTCCAGTAAAATGCAGACAAAGAAAACAAAGTGGACTGAGGGGTAGCGATGCAAGTATTGAAGGTTTCATGCATCAGAAGCTTACTGCAATTTTCCAGGTTTAATTCTTTAACCTAGCTGTTTTTAATCCCATGCAAAAGTTTTCATCCCAACACAGCTAACATTCTACCAAACATCCAGTTTAGACCTTAAGCCAGTAAACACAACATTCAACACTCCAGCATGCAAATTTCAGTCCCAGAAAAAACCATTCTTAGGTTCTTAAGAGGAAGCCTATCCAGATGACCAGAAAACAGTCGTGAAGGAATGAAACATAAGACAAATGAGCATGACCAATAATACCAAAACAAATCCAATCCTCTCGAACAAACTTTTAAAACTTCAAATCAAATTTCCAGGAAGCAAACCCAGAACATCGGAACAAGATAAATAGATGGTGCTCGGTTCATGTTTCCTAAGCTTCCAAACTAGTGTCGCTTTGATTCATAGGCCCCCAACAAAAGATTATGGATACAGAACATGCATAACTAGGAAACGGAAACCTTGGTAGCCAAAACCGAATGGACTAAGTTGCAGCAAGTAAACAAAACTGTAAACAAGAACTTGGCATTCATTAGACTCCATACGACCGCTACGAATTACCGTTAAAACCGAGAAGATCCAATGTATAAAGGCAACATCTTTGGGTAGTAGACTATGGACCGACGCGAAGAACAACCATTGCAACTCTTATCTTATTCACAGGCTCAAACCAAACGACAACACATATTCATCAGACATCAAACAGACCCATAGTTCTCATGGTCTCATAATTTATTAACCAAAGCTATCCGTAGGAAAAAGCTAGAAGAAATCTTACAGAGCTACTTTCTAATAGAGTCTAGTAGTGATTTTTCGGAGAACAGTCGCAGATGACAGTAAGATTCCTCTGTTCAGCCCTTTCTTGCTTGAAGCTCTTCCTTCGCAACTGGAAGCTTTTCTTCCTCTCAGTTTTTCTATCTTTTCTTTCCAGTCGTTCCCTAGATTCTTTCATCCGCCGTTGTTCTATCCTCCTCCAGCCTCAGTTCCTTTCTTTTCCCAGCCTTTTCATCAGCCGCCACTAGAATCCCCTTAGTTGCAGCGCTCCCTTTCCTTGCCCACAAACTATCGATGCCTTTCTACCTCTTTGCCCCTTTTCTTTTCTTTCTCTCTCAGCCTCCGCCGTCACCCTCTCTAGCTCTCTGGTCTCTCTTTTTTCCTCTGCCTAGCTTTCTCTCTCAACCGTGCACCTCCAATTTTTTTTCCTGCCCCCCCTCTCTCAGCTTTTTACCTCTCTCAAAACCCTAGCCTTTTCTCACAGCCGACCTCCATTCCAAATCTCCCAGAACTCTCTCTCTTTATATCCCCTAAACCCTGATCTTCACGGCTCTTGTTAAATCTCGTTTCACCTTCTTTTTATGGCCATCCGATCGCTCTTCATTCCAGATGAGAGTCAGGTAGGATGAAGTCAAGGTAATCCAAGGGTAAAGGAAACACAATGGAAAAACGGCGGAAAATGAAATGGGCTAAGCTGTATTTTTCTGCAATTTTCCCGTGCGTTTTTTCTTCTGAAATTGTAACATGAAGAAAGGGCTAGGATCCTATGCTTCTCATGGTCCGTGAGCTTGTCCTTTTTTCTTTTTTTTTTTCCTTTTTAACACGTAATGAAATAATTTTAACAAGATAAATGAAACGCTACAAAATTGAATTTAAAAGAAAAATAAACATATTTTTGTGAACAATTTTCTCCCTTCTTTTTTTCGATAAATCCTAATACTAGAAAGTCTTAAAATAAAATTAAACGACTAAATGAGCAAAAAATAAAAAAAATAATAAATAATAGTAATAATAATCTAAACTGCTACAAAAATGCTAAAAAATGCCTAAAACAAAAATCATGGGATTAATAAATAAATAAAATAAACAATTTAAAAATTTGGTGTCTACAGTTTCGTTAGAAAAATTTATTTTTCGGAGGCTTGTTTGGTAAGAAATAACGAGTACACGTTTGCGAGGTAAATTCGATCCGAGAGTGCATTAGTCTTGGACAATTAAGAATGAATAATAATAGGCTAAGAAAAGTTAATTGAGGCATTAGTGGTGAATGAGTTCAAAAAAATAAAATTTCGCTTTATCGCGTGCGAATCGAAAATTCACGTATATCGAGCCGGAACGGCTAAGTAGAGATTAAGAAACTTATTCTAGACTACTAAGAGTGAATAATTATAATGTTAAAGGAAGTACATTAAAGGTATACTGCACAAGTGAAACGAACCCGAGAGAAAACGGACACGAAACGCGCGCAGGCGAAACTTTTGGTAGTTGACTTTTGAGACAAACTTTGGCCCCAAGTTTCCAAGCTTCCAAGGAAAGCTTTAGTTATCAGCAACTGTCTCTCTCTCTTCTCATTCTTGCGGGCCGAAAGCTTCCAAGGGAAGAAGGAGAAGAGCCTCTCTTCATTTCACCTCATTTGAGCTTCCATTTTCACTCAAATCTTTCACACAAACTCACAAATACTTGGAGATTCACTTACTCTTGGTGGAGGACCTCATCTTGCCGGTTTTCTTAGGAGCTTTTGGGACCAAAAATTTCTGATTTTACTCCAAAGTGTAGGAGGTAATCATCCGATCACTTAATCTTAACTTTTGTGGGATTATTTTTGCTAGGAAGCTTGTAGCTTCATGGTTATTGTTGTGGTTTGAGTTTAAATGTTGGAGTGGGCTCTATGAAATCCCACAATGGATATATTGGACTGATATGGTGATAATGAATGTTGTTTGAGGCAATTATGTGTTAAGCAAGCGGATATTAGTTAGAAAAGTGAAAGGAAAACCGAAGGAAATTTTCGTACGAAGCTGACCGAATTCTGCCCTGTTATTTCTGTGCACTTGGTTCGAATATTTGGTCATCAAATGATTGTAAAACTGATGTATATATGTTGTGTGTAGTGTGTATAAAGTTTCTACCAAAAATCATTTGGATTGGTTGGATAAAAATTGAATTTTGGCAAGAACAAAATCTAGAAAACGTGTAACAGTGGTCCTCTGGCAGGGTTCTTTGAACGAACTTATCTCTCTGTCTGGACGTCATAACCGAGTCATCTGTAGTGATTGAGCAAAGTCTGCTATCCTGTTTCATTGTCAAACCGAGGGAAATCTAGAAGCTGTAACTAGTGGTTCTGTTTTCTCTCACTTGCCAACTGAATTTCAAAATGATTGTTCTGATGAGTTGTAGCCTTTTGAATCTAGTTTTCAACGCCACCAACCATTCCCAATTCCAACCTGTATTGAGTGAGTTATGGTCCAAGTCCCAAACTGCAGCAAATCTGGAAAACCCTCTTTTCATGCTGGCCGACTGGTTTGGTTGCTTGTGAGAGGTTTTATTTTGAGATTTTGATGTCAACCAACTAACAATTCCTTATGAAATGTTTCTTGGGTCTTGGTTTCACAAATGAACCAAATTGGACTGATTTCATGATACAAAGTGTTTGAAAAGGAAAGAGAAGCTTCAGTTGGCAGATTTGCTTTGAAAATTTCACAAACTTCAGTCGTTTTCTTAACTGCCTTCCCACGTGAGTTTTTGAGTGAAATTTGGCAGAGATATAGTTAATATATGGAAGATTTAGTGTATCAAATTTAGTCTATTTGCAATGTGACGACGCCACCTCCCTCTAGGGCGTACCCTAGGGTTTAGCAAGTCGCCTGCCCAATTCTCGCCAGGACTCACTCACGCTTAACTTGAGAAAAGAACTTACAATCATAGAAAAGAAATAAAACAACAATTCCAAACTTAACATATACATTGATGCTCAAATCCAGTTACAAGGCTTATACACGCCCAAATATGTTAAAGTGTTTACAATCTAGGTACAATCAACCCTAATCGAGTGCTAGCACGATTACAATTGCAAAATCCAAAAAAACTAGACTATGTTAGCCTGTACAAGTCTCACGCCTCGCTCGTACCCCCTGTAAGGAAAACAAAACTAACAGAGTGAGTTAAAACTCAGTGAGGTTCCAAATAGCAAGTTGACCATTAATTAAAAGTGAGAATATTAGAATAGTAAAGTAGCGATCATAACAAGTCACGAAAATGAGCAATAACACTTCGTCTGGCCAAACATTAAGTGTTCAACATTTCAAGTAAAAGGATACAGTCGCTTTTGTCCACTATAGTTTGATCAAATAGTAGTTGACACTCTGTCAACTTTCAAGTAAGGTAACTAGTGTGAGAACCCGAAAATTTTCACATTTTCTAAGTATTATTTTATCTCTTTGCCTACATTTTTATACTGTCCTTTAAAATATTAAATTTTCTATACATTTTATCAGTAAGTACAGTTTTTAAATCATTTTCATGGTATAACTTAGTGTACGTTAAATTTGAAGTGCATTATAGATGTGGGACCCGCTAGTGCGGTTAGTGTGATAAAATTTTGTTGACTAAGTGATTTTTGTGAAAAGGGATATTATTTTATAAGGTGCTAGGAGATGATTAAAGGTTAGCTAGATAGATGAATCTTTGGGAGAAGGAAGATAAGCTTTAAACATTCAAAGAGCCAAGTGTCACCACCTCATTAGAAGTTGGACTTTGACTAGGATTATTTCACTTTCCTAAAACAAATTTTGACCCAAAAATTTCATCATTTCTTACCTTCTTGGCCGGCCCTCTTGAGGAGAAAAACAAGGGAGAGTTCTTCAATTTCTAGCTTCCAAACTTGCTCAAATCTTGAGTTTTAGCCAACCAAATTTGAATCTACTCCATACAAGTGTTCACTAAGGAAGTTTAAAGGCTTTGGTGGAGTTATTTTGGAGGAGGAAAGACTAAGTTACCATTTTTCCTTGAGGTTCCAAGGTAATTTGCTAAGAATATCTCTCTTTGCTTCTAATAGTTGTAAATTAGTGGCTTGTGGTTGCCACTTTGGTAGTTTTATGCAATATTTCTTGGTTAGAAGTGGTGATGTGTGGATTTTAAGTTTTCTTAGAGAATTTTCTGCCTCATGTGATGGTTAATGGTTGGCCATGTTTTACTAGCTTTGATATGTGAAAAATCTAGTGTTTTGGTGTTAGTTTCATTTGCCTAAAGAAATTCCAGCTTGGGGTGCATCAATTTAATTTTTAGGGTTCCTAATTTGAGCATGATTAGGGTTAGTTTTGGAGCTAGCAATTGGTTGTATTTTAAGGGGGTTTAATAGCCTATGATGTATATGTGAAATTTGGCTGATTGTTATGAGATTTGGTGGTTGGTTGTAACATGGAAAGTAAAGGAAAAACAAGGGAAGTGCTGCTGAAATTTTTTGCAAGAACTCTTGAGCAGTTTTGGGAAATTTACTATATCTTGTTGTAGAAATATCAGAATTGAGTTCTGTTTGTTGCATTTTAAATAAGATTCATAGATTTATAAACCGTGAAAATTTTAGACCCTGGTTCTGTCTGTACGATTTATGGTGATTTTTCAAAGTTGACTGAAATTGCATACCTGTTCTGTTTTTTTACTGGATAAAACAGCAATTTGAGACTCGAATTTGACTGACTTGTGATCTGAATCTTGTAGACACCAAATTTTTGGTGTAATTTCATTTACCTTTTATTTTTAGTTTTTTATTTGTCATGTTAGTTTTATTCGCTTTTTTAGGTTTTAGTTTTAGTTTTTAGTTTTAGCATAGAATTTCTTGAAAAAGGAAAAGGAAAAAGAAAAATATGATTTAGTCGTTTGTAACTTAAATTCAATGTTTTCTTGAAATAAAGAAAAGGGGGAAAAATGAATGAAAATGGAAAAAAAGAGGAGAAAATCTTAGTTTTTATTTTTATATCTTTTGGTTGCTAATTTTATACATTTTTATATAAGTTTAAGTTTGTTTGAATTATTATTTTTGATTTTTATTGTTATTTATATTATACCAAAAAAAAAAAAAAATCTGCGTTTTTGCCGCAACCTGTAAAATGAGGACCAGGCAGCCCTTTAGCTGCAATTTGTGAAAGTTGTTTAGGGTTGGGGATTCGGATATAAAAAGAAAGGGAAACAGCAGCCGCAAAGGGGGAGAGATAGAGAGGTTTTGGGAAAACTGAGCGAGAGTTTTTGGAGAGAAGGGGGGCTGAAAGGCAAAAGAAAAACCAGGAGAGTTTTTGAGAGTTAACGGGCTAAGAGGAGAGATAGCTAGGGTAGCCGAAAAGAGAGCTTCCGTGAGAGGAGGGTAGGAAGACTGAGAGTGGACGGCTGAGAGTTTGAGAGCTTCGTGAGAAAAAGGGACGGCTGAAAACCTGCAAGAGAGGGAGAGCAAAACAGAGGGGGACGGCTGCAGAAATCTGGAAAAAGAAAATGTGAGAGAAAGGAGAGTTTTGGGTCGACGGGCTGAGTGAAAAGGCTGCGGAAGAAGCAAGGTGAAGAGAGCTTCAGGCCAAATCAAAAGAGAAAGAGAGGCTGCCGTGGAGAAGAAAGAAAGAGATCTGAAAAAGAGAAAAGAAAAGCTGCAATTTTTTTCCTCACGACAAGGGTACGAGTTCGAAACCGCAACGGGACGATTGCAACAGCTCGTTCACGACATTTCCTGTCCGGATTGTGATTCAAAAAGCTTGGGCAGGTACTCTCCTAGATTGGTGTCTTGGTCCCTTCCAGTTTTGTTCATTGTTGAGTCGTCGCTTTGAATTTCTTGTGTGTTATTGCTGTTTACTTTCTCTGTTTCCATTCATTCCCGGTTCCTCCATGCTAGTTCAACTTGCCGATCCTCTTGTTCGAAACCTGGGGTTGCATGGTCTTGCTTTGGTTAGGATAATTTGTAGATTTGGATTCAGGGTTATGTGATGTTTGATTGGGTCTGTGATATGATTAGCTTCTTGATTTAGATGACTCATGCGGAGCTTGTTAAAGATAAATCCAGAAATCTGGTTGTTGTTTCTGTGTTGCTCGCTGGGTACCTCGTTTGATTTTTAATGGTTTGGTGTTTGCAACTGGGTTGTGTTAATCAAAATGTTCAGTTTGTTAAAGGTTTTGAGTGATGGGTCTGCTGACTTTGGTTCGAAGCTTGACATGAATTTTTTGCTTCAAAATTGCAGAATGTTGTTCTTCGATGCTTGCATGGTCTTTTTCGTCCAATTTTTGTGCTTAAATGCTTGGTAATCTAGTTACTTCAGTCCAGATTTTTTGTTTATTTGAGCCGTTGGTTATGTTCGGATTGCATTCAAAAATTCACCAGAAAATTGAACCCAACATTCAGGAACCTAGTAGAAGCAATAAAAGATGTTTTTCTGTCTTTGTGAATCTGTCAAGGCAAAGTAGTGAAGCTTAGCATGAGAAAACTGCCGAGAACTTTGTTGCATTTTTTCCTCTTACTGATCTTTCCGTGGCTGCTCTCTGAGTTTGTACTTCAGCCGCATGCTTAATTGTGTTTTGAAGGGAGGAAATGGAAGGTTGGGTGTTGAGTTTGAATGTTTAAACATCTGAAATGCTTGAGCTGGAAAATGGATTTCAGATTGCTGTCACTCTGCATGAATGTCTGTCCAGAATTTCTGTAATGCATTAGCTCCTTTATTGTTCTTGCTTGTTTGGAGTTTAAAGCTAAGTAGCTTGTTGCTTAGTTGATGTTGGGTTGGAAAATATCTAGTCCAAGCTGTGTATTTACATCAAAAATCTGGTTTGCATGATGAAGTAAAAAAGTCTCGGCTGGGAAAAATTGCAGAAACTTGCGGCACTTCCTCTCTTTCCTTCTATTGCTGTTTTGCTGTTTACTTTCACCCTTGATGATCAGCTCCCTTTCCTGATTCAGTCATGTAATGAAGTTGCATGATTAGTGGATGCTGGATAGGCAGGATCTTGGTGTTGGATAAATCTGTTTTGCATGATGAATTGGATAGAATTGCGGCTGGAAAATTGCCGCAAGCTTGGAAGCAAAAGTCAGCAGATTTCATTCTTTTTAGTTGCAGATTTTGAAGCCCTTTACGTATGCATGCATGAAAGCTTTCTGAAATATTACACTTTGACCCCCCAAGTCTCCTCTTGTTACACTATGACCCAACCAATTGAATGATTTTCTCAATTTGGTCCTTGGTCACTTTTAATTTTACAACTTCATTACTTGTTTACTTCAATTGACTACTATGCTTTGTTTCAAGTGAACTTCATGCATGAATTTAAGAGCTTTATGACCATGTGAGCCCGTGTTTGCATGTTTTCTTTAATTTTCCCAAATAAATTGGTACCTTGACCATTTCTTTTATTTTTGAGGATAAATAAGTGACTTCACCCCATTAGAGCTCCATTTTAAGGGAGGTATAATTTCTTTTATCCTTTTTTGTCTCTCCTATGTGATCCAACGTGCTAAGTGAGAATTGCATGTCTAAATTGCTTTCCTTGCCTTTCTTTAGTTCCCTTATTTCATTTACTATTGTTTTTTTTTTTGTTAAGTTATTCTTTTATGGGGTATGTGTACACCTCTTGGCTTGTAATAGATAGGGT
>NW_020864573.1:41908-120886 GCF_003713205.1 Coffea eugenioides
CAAGCTTGGAAGCAAAAGTCAGCAGATTTCATTCTTTTTAGTTGCAGATTTTGAAGCCCTTTACGTATGCATGCATGAAAGCTTTCTGAAATATTACACTTTGACCCCCCAAGTCTCCTCTTGTTACACTATGACCCAACCAATTGAATGATTTTCTCAATTTGGTCCTTGGTCACTTTTAATTTTACAACTTCATTACTTGTTTACTTCAATTGACTACTATGCTTTGTTTCAAGTGAACTTCATGCATGAATTTAAGAGCTTTATGACCATGTGAGCCCGTGTTTGCATGTTTTCTTTAATTTTCCCAAATAAATTGGTACCTTGACCATTTCTTTTATTTTTGAGGATAAATAAGTGACTTCACCCCATTAGAGCTCCATTTTAAGGGAGGTATAATTTCTTTTATCCTTTTTTGTCTCTCCTATGTGATCCAACGTGCTAAGTGAGAATTGCATGTCTAAATTGCTTTCCTTGCCTTTCTTTAGTTCCCTTATTTCATTTACTATTGTTTTTTTTTTTGTTAAGTTATTCTTTTATGGGGTATGTGTACACCTCTTGGCTTGTAATAGATAGGGTTGGCGGCTTTCTTGTCAATTTTCCTTTCATCTTTTTAAGTTATTCATTATGGGTATTGTACACCTCTTGGCTCTTTGTAATAGATATGGCTGCTGATGCAATATGGTGGTCCATTATTCCCTTCTTTGTTTTACTGTTAGCAAGTGTAAAATCAGGGCCTTGAATTTGTGTGCATTCTATGTTTATTTGTTAAGTGTCTCTTTCTCTTAGGATCTTGCAGTCTAGTCGAGCATGCTCAATTGTTACGTGCTACGTGTTTATGAGTATTTGGTATGTCTACTCGCTTTCCATAGCCATGAATGAGTGTGATGGATGAATGTACGTCACCACACTAGTCCAACGCTAGTTGTGGCTCATTATTTCATTAGGAATTCATAAGAAGGGCTAGTCCAACGCTAGACCTTTCATTATTTGCCTGTTCACTACATATCATGCATTTTTCCTTAGTTTTATCATCTGGCATGCTCCTCGATTCCCCTTTCCCCTCACTTTAGGTCTTGCATCTCATGCTAGTTAGGGTACATTTGCCTGAAGAGTCCCCTTCTGATAAGGGAAACGAGCGAGTGTGGCTACTCGATAGCCTTAGCACGCTAGTTTTGCTTTCTAATCAAAGGGAAAATCGAAGTCGAAAAAGTTAGGAGTCATTCCCATACCCGACCTGATGCATTCCTTTAGGTTCATTCATTCTCATTTATCACTTACTCATTTTTTTCCAATTCACATTTCCTCATCACTTTTCCTTTCCTTATTGTTCATTTTGATTTCTACTTCACAAAATTGCACTTAATTACACCTATATGCACTTATCACTATATTTCATACACTTGCACACCAACACTTGGATTTTTTCATACAATTTCACACATGCACCTTTTCATACACTTGCACACAAACACTTGGATTTTTCATACAATTTCACACGTGCACCTTTTTATACACCTGCACACTTGCACTTTAGCCATCATTTGCATTAATTGACCTCTATAAGGTTTTCCTTTATTGGCCGCCACAACTCATGTGGTTGGGACCAAAAACCTTACAAGAGACATTTTAGGATCTAGGTTTGCATTTTTTTTTCTTTCTTTTCGCATTCATCTAGTCAAATCCAAAACATGCAATACATATTTTTGGTAGAAAAATTGGGAAAGGTGGGGCTAAATCACGCAACTAGCCTTGGCTAGGTCGGAGGGGTGCCTTGGATTTTTATCCTTGCCTTCCCCTTCGTCAAATGTGACTCCCGAACCTTTTTTTTCGTTGGTTTACATGGACTAGGAGTCGTTTTAAAAAGGGTTTTTTTACTACTTGCCTCTAAAAAACACTTTTTGGGTGACTTGGTACACCCTAAATCTATACCAAGTGGCGACTCCGTTTTTATATTTAAAAACCCTTTTTAAATTTCATTTGGCCAAATCGTCGCTTTCCAAAGTCCCATGGCCTTTTATTTTCCTTTACACACATTCACATTCCACTACTCACACACCACTCATGTCATTCAAAAAGTGGGGCGCGACAAATCTTATAAATGTGTCTTCTGAGAAATTGTACCCCTTTGAGTCTATTTTCCGACGGTATAAATTTTATCAATTTTAGACTTAAGAATCTTGAGATATGATTTTTGAAATGGTGGTGCGCAAAACTGGAAAATCCTATTTTCCTAAAAGTGTCCTTACTCTCATTTTCCACCTTAGGTTTGGAGTTAGTAAATTATTGTAGGTATGGTTTTGGTAGAAGTAAAGGGTTTGGGGTCATTTATGTTCTTACGATCAACCGTTACCTTTTTACTCCAAAGCCGCCTTTTTATCTCCTTGTACTAGTAGTTATTCGGATTTTCTTTGATTCAGCTAAACTTTGGATGGTTGAACCATAATATTTTCTCTTGGTTATTCTTAGGGTTTCTTGGTGATTGAGAGTGTTATCTAGAAGGAAACTTTGGACGTTATTTTGTTTAAATAGGTGAGTGTTCTATATACGTTCTATTTCCAATGACTATGTGAATTGTTGTGACTATTTGAATTGTTGCTTTAATAAGTGATTGATGTACGTTATGTTTCCAAGATTTGCTAAAAATGAATTTTGCTAGGCGAGTGTGTACTTTAGCACACTCGACCTAAATGAACGTGAAATTTTCAACGATTAAATGATTAAATGTTACTTGTGCATGAATGTAAGTCTTTTGGCTGAACTGGGCCCTTGCCCTTCGTTGCCAGTCAATTCGAGCGAGAAACAAACTCGGTCAGGCGACTGGTGACCCTAGGAAAATGTTTGGTATAGTCGAGTATGACCACGAAGTCTGGTGGAGACTGGCCAGTGTCCAGTAGGGGGGAAATGAAATGAATGAATGAATGGCAAGAACAATGGAGGGGTTTTCACTTACAAATGAAATTATTTTTAATGCTGAAGGAATAAGGAAATGGTTGGTGGAATGAATGAACGAAGGGCTCCATGTGAGCATGTATCCTTATAATGAATGTGTTATCATTGCTTTATATTGTAAATGTTATCTGGATTACTTGTTATTACATGATTAATGTCCTTGTTTAATTACTTGGCTATGTGTATGGAACCTCACTGGGCTTTTAGTTTATTCCGTTAGCTTTGTTTTCCTTACAGGAGATACGAGCGAGGGCGTGAGTCCTGTACAGACTAGCTTGGTCTAGTTTTTTTTTGAATTTCTTTTTATTGTACTCGCGCTAGTGCTTGGATAAGGTTGGATGCATTGGGAACTTAAAGCTTTTGTTATAATTGGGATTGTATTTCTGTTTGAGATGGATATTAATGTAAGTATATGTTTCAAGTTTGGAAACTGTTATTTCGCTTAGTTTCGAGGTTATATATTTTCACTTGAAGAGAACGATCGAGTCCTGGCGAGAGCTGGGCAGGCGGTCTACCGAACCCTTTGGTTTGCCTTAGGGGGAGGTGGGGTTGTCACAACTAGTCCAGTAGTACACCACTTAACTCCAATCTCCGTCCACCAACCAAACCCCTTACCGGGCCCGAACTCCAAGATAAACACTAGTGGTAATACTCGAGTATACCGATTAGTTGAGAAGATAACACTCCACTCGACAAACTAGAGACCCAGGGTTTATTATCTTATCGACCAGGCCCTTTGCCGGCTCGACTCAATTAATTAGCCTCAGGGTTTCTGGAATTTCAGACAATATGTGAATCATATACATGTATATCAAATCAATGGCAACCACTGATCAAGAATATATCACATTAGGGCAAGTGCGATAAAGTACACCCTTGTCCGACCATACCAATCAAATATCATTCGATCACATTGGTCAGTATTTCAAACAAGTGTCAAGTTCAATCAGGTATTTGGAAGCACTCACCAAAGACTTAGTGCTTCTTAGATTCACGTTCAAGTACAACTCCTTATTTGGAGTCGAAATCTGCGATAAAACATCATTTAAGAGTTGGAAATCAACTAGGGTTCGAAACTTAAGAGTTTCGCTTAAAGAAAATCAAGTAATTGAAGTTCATTTAAGTAGTATTCATTTTTGCTTATCACACCCTAGAAAACTCATGCTCGCTCTTTTAGAAAACTCATGCTAGCTCTTTTAGTTTTTGTAAGGAAGCGGTTAAAACGTTTAAGTTCGTAAAGTGGCTAAAAGACAAGGAAAACATATTCCGAATGGTCGCTACTTTCACTTTTTAAGGGTACGAGTGTTGGCCAAATTCAGCTCGTACACCTCTTACTACTTACTAACGAAATTCGAATGCCATAACACATGAAGTTCGGTTCAACCTCAAGTCGTTGCTCAAGTCTCAAGTTCGCTCGCCTAACCCTTGAGTGAAAATTTGGGCAGCATACCCTTTGTATTTCACTATTTTCCAGCCATTTATGGTTTCATTTTTTTTCTCAACTCAGCCCAAATTCATGACATAAGTAAGCTTAACACAACAGCTCTTCAACTAGGATCAAAATCATCCAATTACAAGTCAATTCTAACAATGAAACCACCAAGACCAAAGCTGGAAACTAGTTTTGAAGACAAATAGCTAAGTAACAGGTTTGACATCTTCCGGCGTTTTGGTCACAACTGAAGCTACACTTATCGGATTGGAGTAAATTTTATGGCGTTTCGAAGCTAAGACAGAGACCTACATTTCCTATGAAGACATCAACACCACAGTTCTTGTATTTTCAAGGTCAAAAAGCAAAATCTCAGAGAATCCAGAAAACTGTCAGTTAAACTGAGCATTTGGCATCAGGGATATTTTAGTCATTTCACAAGCTACAGTGCGCCGATTGCGCTGATATCTTAGAAGAAACTAGTTAACTTAATTCTATACAACTTTCATGTTTTGAGCAAGACCTGGTTCGGCCTTTATCATGAACGAATATGCAGTTCAAGTGGATTCCAAAAACAGGGCAGAATCACGATCAATGCTGGAAAATTTTCTAGTAAGAAAACAGTTTGCCAAGGAAGCTTTTCTTCAATAAAACTCTTTGTTTATCACGTAACTTAACATGTATATGAAAATAATATGTTATAAGGGTTATTGAACAACAACCTAAAAGTTTTGCAGCCCCATAAGTCGTGTACAAACTAGAAATGTTCCCTCCTTCCTCACTCGTCCATTCAAGTAGATTTCCAGCAGTTTTTTTTTTCAAGTTGCTCTCCAGTCAAGTTATCAAGTTTCCATTAGATTCAACGGTGAACATACCATAAGTATCATACAAATAGAACTAAGACATGTCTCAACCAAAATTTGAAAATAAGAGCTGCACTTACACAGCTTACTCTCTTGCTTCTATTGTGACGCCCCCACTTCTCCCTAAGGCGAATCAGAGGGTATCCGCGGGACGCCTACCCAACTCTTGCCAGGACTCATGGCAATATCCGTTCAAACTTAGCACAATACTATTCAACAACACTAGATAAGTAAGAAAATGCGAAAAACTTCCTAAACTTAACAATATATAAAACGATTATTGAATTCTTACATCAAATTCCCAAAAGTTACATCAATACCCAAAATATACAACATCCAGGTACATCAAATATCCAAATCATACATTAGGTTCCCATAAGTACAACCAATAAGAGGTCTAGCCCAAAATACATTAGAAACCCGAAGCCAAAAGTGCATCAAAAGGGTTCCTCCAAGTCTCATTCCATGCCCAATCCTGTTAAGGAAAACAAATCTACAGGGTGAGCAAAATACTCGTGAGGCCAAGAACACACATGCAAGCACATAGTCCAAGTAACAAGCCCAAATAACAAGTCAAAGGATAAAGTACAAGTAATTGACAATTCCAATGAAATGTAAACAGAAACAATTCAAGGATATGGTAGCTCTCAGGAGCTAAATTCCACATGCTTTGCCAGGGTCATTCGTATACCTTCCTGCGATGACTCTCCATCAACCGGGTCAGTATTTCCGATCCGTAGATCTCTACTTACTTCCCATGTCCGTCCACCGTACATACCACACCGGGCCCGCACGATATTTATAGGGCGATACTCCACGAGTATGCCAAGCGAGATCTCTCAAATAGATCAAGCTTATTATGTAATCTCATGGCTCACCGAGGTTCCTGACCAAGCCCATGCCGGCTCGAGTCCCAAGGTCACCTTGTGAGTTTGGGCGTCTCCCATGTAACATATGAGCGTCGAGGAAATTCACTCCAATGACGCATGCAGCCATAGCATACTATTTCATGTTATTCAAGCATTTGATATATCCAAGCATTTGATAACTTCAAGCATTTGATATATTCCAGCATTTCAAGCATGAGTTATTCATTTCAAATGAGAACGAGTGTTATAAAGTACACACTCGACTCCATTTTCAAAATCTCAAGTCATGGATAACAAGTAAGCAAGTATCAAGTTCACAGGAGTTCAAGTAATCATGCACTTGACACTCACCAAGTAAACAAGAAGGAATGTCACTCGAGTTTCAAGCGTTCACCGTGGGATCCTCTTGAAGGTCCTCGTGGGTCCTGAGTATTTGATAATGAACTATCACTTATAAACCCCAATTATCACGAAAGATCGCACACTTGTACAATCTAGAAAATATCGTGAAAACGGCCTAAAATTCCTTGTAAATCAAGGCTTTAGAAATGGGGTCAAGAACATAAGAAAATCTAATGTTCATTCTTAAAATCATTGGAGGAAGTGAGTAGGTATGAAATAAAATAAATCATTTTTCCAAACGAGCGACCGAAGTCGAAATGAACAGTGCCACGTCACAATCCGGCCAAGATCTGGCCAGATTTAAGGCAGTGAAGAACTCAATTTTTTTTTCAAATCTCACCATCAATCCAGCCAACTATCTAGTCAAGAAGTGGCCGGATACACGGCTGGATTCTATGAAATAGTTTCCCGCGCGGATTCTTTTCAAAATGGCCAAAATTCATGAATTTTAGGGTATTCTTTGAAAAATCATAACTCACTCTCTGAAAATCCAAAATTAGAAAATTTGGTACCGTTGGAAACTACTTCCAAAGTACTAAAAGTTCCTAGAAGACATTTCTTCAAGATTCCAAGTGGAAGACATTCAAAATTTGGCTCAAACTTACTGTTTTGGAAATTCAAGACAGATTTGGGTTGGTTTTTGACCAACTTTGAAAATTCGGCAAAAATTCCACAATGCGAACTAGCCTTTGAAATTTCAAACTCACTTGGAGTTACAAGTAACATTTTCAACACAAAAGGCAGAACCATAATTGGAGTTTCGAGCACCAAGATATAGTAGTTCAAAGTTGCTGAAAAATTGAGACGGTTAGGCAAATTTCCAGGTTTAAATTACAAACTTTGGGACTTTGTTTGAGCATCGAAATGATCTTTGGAAATGGTACCAAATTTGGCATATTATACTACCATATGAGGGCTATTCCCTATCAAATTTTATGGAAAAATATGCACGGAAGTTGGTTAACGAGATCACCAAAGTTTCCAAATTTCAAGGCAATTTTGCCTTGTACATGAGTTTTCCGTTTTCAAAACGGGGCCAACAAAATGTCTCAAACACGATCCCTTTGTGATTAACACCAAGAATTTTGAAACAACAAGTCCCAATCAAGATTTAGACGTTTACTAGCCAAAGAGAGGGCTTTCAATCACCGAGTCAGTTTCGAAATATGGCCACAACTCACTCAATTCAACTTGGAATTGAGCGTGGTTGATGGCGTTGAAAACTAGATTTATAATGCTACAATTTCCCAGAAGAAATCTTTTTCAAAATCTGCCCACAACTAGCTCATACTTGAGCACCAAATTGCTGCTCAAAACAGAGCTCCCAGTGATGACGTGAAACAGGACATTCATGTTCAAACAGGACAAAATGTCTAGTTTCCAGTGCCACAAATGGAACTCGATTTCAACATCGTAGTAAAAAGTTATAGCCAAAACAAAAACACTACCAGGGCAGTTATGGAAAATATTTCCAGTTTTGCTGATTTCCGAAAACACATCATTTGGCCAACCAAATCACGTTATTTTTTGATGAAACTTTCTACACAACCCGCACAACATATATACATCATAACCAAGTCATTAGAACCATGGAGAATCACTCTAAAGGTCACGGACAACATAGGGGCAGAAATGGAAAATTTTCACCTTCACTCCCCTTTGATCTTTCATCCATAATATCACTCATTTCCACTAATTTAAACTCTAAACCAACATTAATATCATAAAAACATAACAAATCAGTCCATCCAACCATAGTGAGAGTTCATAGAGCCCACACAATATTTTTCAACATAAATAAGGCTACCCACATGCATGCATGAGCTTATAAATGCCATATTACTTCCATAAGACAAGATTTGAGTAGTAGATCATCACTTACTTCCCTAGATGAACCAAGCAGAAATTTTTGGTCCTAAGATGCTCAAGAAAACCGTGGAAAGCAGCCCTCTTTCCTAGCTTGATGTGGCCTCCAAGTGATTAGCTAAGTGTGGTTAAATTTTGGTGTGATTTGGTGGAAGATTTGATGAAGAAATGAGGAAGAAATTGAAAGAGCTTCTTGGTTCTTTTTCTTTCTTGATGGCCGGCTGTTTGGAGCAAGTGAGAGAGTGTGTTTGATGCAAATGAAGCTTCCAAGAGAAGCTAAAATGTGTGGCCACAATTTGTCCAAAAGTCAACCCTTTCCTCGTGCGCGCACGCGCACATTTCGTGCTCGATCCCTCTCGAGTTTTAAACCTCTAATGCACTTCCATTCATATTATTATTATCCACTCTTATGGGTCTAAAAATAATGGTCTAAAGTCTCTCAATTAATCGCGCGCGTAAAAACGCGTACTTCCTATTTAAGCACGATAAAGTGAAACTTCCAAGAAATTCTTATAACGATAGTATAACTAACTAATAATTGAACACTTAAACATAAATATACCTATTTTAAGACTAATGTACATGTCTCCAATTTTTCAAACTCATTGTACTCTCAGATCGGCTATTGTCTCCAAACGCGTATTCACTATTCTCACTTACCGAGCTTCCAAGAAAATAAATTTTGAAACAAGTCATTTTAAAAATATAATTAAGCTATAGATCCATGTAATTAGGTCTAGAGAGGTTAGAAAATAATATTCGGGACAATTGGCCAAATAAATAATTAAATGAGCTAGTAATAGGAGTTTAAAATAGGTAAATTTTTACGAGTCCTCACATGAGCCGAGTATTAATTCCTCAATTAACCTTTCTTAATCTACCATTGATCATTCTTAACTCTCCAATATTAATACACTCCCGATTCAAGTATAGCCTCGAAAGACGTGCACTCGTTGTTTCGAACTAAACGAATTTTTGAAAAGTGAATTTTCCAACAAAACGCTTTAAAAATATAAAAGAGGCGTTGTTCCATATAAATGGATTTTAAATGGTCGAAATAAATAATTCGGAGAAAATGAGTAAATAAATATTTAAGTGAACTTGTAATATTCGATAAATAAGAAAATTTTCGGGTCCTCACATCCTCCCCTCCTTAAAAGGAATTTCGTCCTCGAAATTCACATCTAGGACAATATCATTCTTGTAATGGTTAAGTCTACCAGATCAATCACTAGCTTATGTTTTTCCAACCCATGCTGCACAATTTCTATTCATTCAACTAGCAATCAAACCTTGATTTTTTCTCATTAGATATTTTAATTTCCAGGTCATAGGGCAACATAATCGGCCTTATGTCTACCTCACATAGGTAACGTTTTCACTCTTAATGCTACTATTACTGCCACTAACTCCAAATCATGAGTTGGCTACTTTCTCTCGTGATATATTAAATTTCTAGAGACATACACAATCGCCTCATCATGTATCGTTAGTATACATTCTAATCCATCCTTTGAAGTATCTGGATAAATCACAAAACTACCTCCTCCGCTCGGTAGGACTGACACAAGTGCATCGGTTAAACACCTTTCACTTTAAAAATTCTTCCTCACATTTAAAATCCCAAATAACTTGCCAAGTCTTGCACTCTTGAAAAATTCCTTGATCAAACCAAAGGAAAGGTTCGACTACCTCCAAGAACTCCAAATTTCGGTAGGATTTTCTAGTCGTTTCCTCTTAAAAAACGTCCACTGTAGCTGAGTCAATAACAATTCCTTCCTTAGATATTGTATAACCCAGAAAGGCTATTTCCTTCCAATCGAACTCACATTTATTGAAATTAATGAAAGTTGGTGCTCTCTCGAGGTTTGTAAAACCATCATCAAGTGTTTTTCCATGATTTTTTTTTTCAAACCTTAGAGTTTACCGATATATCATCAATAATTGCCATCACAGATTAATCCAATCACGATTTAAAACCTTGATGTATTAAGGCAATAATTGCTGCTAGTGCATTAGTCAACCCAAAGGGCATAATTGAAAATTCAAGCATCCCCATCTTGAATTGGAAGTGGTCTTAAGCACATCAGTTCCTAGGATTCCGGGTTGGTAGTAACTCTACTTTAAATCCCTTATGTGCTGCTCCTGGCCCTTGATTATAATTCTCGTTTATGTGAGGCTACGGAGTATTTGTTCTTAATAGTCATATCGTTCAAGTCTCGATAATTTATATATATATAGCCTCAAGCGTCCATTCCAAATATGATATCCGGTTCTTAATCGTTAGTCTCATTCAATCTATCAAATATTTCCTTTCATTAACCCAAATCTCACCACTTTTAATATCTCAAATTGGCGATCAAACATTGGATCCCAACTTCAACACCAAGTTATCGATTTGGTCAAGATCCCTGGTCGCCTCCAAGACCTCAGGGTGGTCTATATTCTCAAATACAATCTTCGACACGTCTAACCGTTCATGTTATTATATAATTAAAAGTGTGGGGCAAATTAGACATATATAGTAAAGAATAATAATCAATCGGAGCAAAGTTTCATATTCAGTACAAGATATAATAGGTACAGTCAAGTTGGGGATAAGGTTTATTCAACTATTTCAAGGGAAGGGAAAAACGGGATTAATAGCAAAATCGTGCCGATTTTACCAAGATACAAAATAACAAAAGACTTTCCCTTATACAAAAGATTAAATCTCCAAAAGTGCTAGTCTAGTCTAGGGTAAAGTTATAACCTCTACCCCTCGAGTGGAGTTATCTACCCCCACTCGAAAAACTTCCAGCACTTTGACCCCTTTCTGACACTCGATGATTTTGTGGCGAATCTAGCTGGGCGCTGAGTATTTCCTCTTTTTAGATGCACTGGGGCAATTCGAAATCTTATGCTCGATACTACCGCACCTCAGACACTTTCCTTACTTTATCCAGCACTTGTCCTCGGTGTGGTTAATCTTGCCACAGTATCCACAATTTTTGTGAGAAGTGACGGCTTGACCAGTTTGAGAATTTTCCTTGTATTCCTTCTCCAGTTCTACATTCTTACGTAGCAACTCAGTTTTCTCTGCATATTCCTGTTTCCACCATCCTTCCCAGTAGTCAGCCAATTTCTTTTGAAATTCTACCTCATTTCGAAGAATGTTCATCTCTATACGCATTTCTTTCAAAGTTGTCATCTTACCAATTGACTTAAGTTAAATACTAACCTGCCAGGCAAATCAAAGGATCAAAATGTATAGCTATTCATAATGGAAGCTCGAGCCGTATTACTCTTGCATTCTTTCACTTATAGGTTACCCCGGCATATAAATCTTAACTATTCTCTGCTTAATACGGGCAAGTTCTTAGGTTTCCACGAGATTACTATCATCATTTACAAACACAACAAGATACGGGGCCTTATTCCTTAATATGGAGGTTCCATGTGTAAGTTCACTTTCTAATACTTATCTACAAAGTTGTTTGAGAAGAAATCATAACCTCTTGCTCTCACTAGTGCCTTATTGTATCGTTTCAAATCAATCTTGCTATTTCGAAGTTAGGTTCTCCGTGAAGCCTAGATAGGCAAACTTCAAGAATCATTCCATTTTCACATCTCACTGGGTCCCCAAGTTGGTTGATTGGTTTAGAGCTTTAGTGCCCCACTAATTGTGCTAGGGCATCAATCGTCTGGTTAATAGCAATAACTACGCGATTATTTTCCTTCATTTCCAGGGTTTTGGTTCAGTCCAGCAGTCGTTTTATAATCGCCCCCTTGAGCTGGGAGTTGCTTAACCCCTCGCCCTCGATCCTTTTTCACTCCTTTGACCACCTATAAATTTAACATGTTTAAAGGCATGACATACAGTGAGTGCACATAAATGGAGTTTGAAAAGTGACACCTTTATCACGCCAAACAAATACAAGAATAAAAGGGAAGACACCGAAATAATCGCAAATGTGTACAACCCAATCATGGATTTGAAATCATGATGCAGTAAAGTCAAGCATGTCATGAGTAACGTTTAATTGCCTCAAAAGGTAGGAAACATAGTGAAACAAGATACAAAATGCAATGGCCTTTAACCGAGCGCCACCCCGTCTATCTTTGGCAAAAACTATTAAAATAGTTTAAATCACTAGCTTAGTGATTGGCGGAGCTAAAAGTCTTAATTACCTCCGTAGGATCATTTTCATTTCCAGCACTAGGAGTTTTAGATCTCATGTCCCTTATCGAATATCTTGTCATTCTCCACTTGTTCAACCAAGGTAACACACCCAGCCATCGACTTATCCATCTTGTCATTAATTTCGAGCACTACCCTAACAAGTCGATTCTTAGCTTTTTAAAGCTTCTCACAAGGAGCTTTTGTCTTCCTCGCTCCTTAAGTATCTCAATCTCCACTTCAGGAATTCTAGTAGTTTAGGCATCCACAATTGCCCTCAGTTCTCGATTATCCCCTCGGATAGCCACTTTTAATGATCGACCACTATTAACGCCCCATTATTTGGGCGCGAGCAAGTCCTTTGAAAATCACATGAAATCCTAATTCTGTGAATTGGATTATCTCTCCAATGCTCCCTTAGGTCTTTCTCGATAATGGACCACCGGAAGGCGTCCCGAGACAATTTAATGTCACCCTTACCTCCCATAGCTTACCCTTAAAAGTAAAAGCTCATGTAGGTCCAAATATATTCAATAAACTAGATCTGATCATTTCGTACTATCCCACATGTATCACACAAGATCAAGACTCCTTGTCATCCACTAATTCAAACCTAGGTTCTAATTTTCTTTTTCACAAGCTGTCACTTAACTTCCCAACCAGTTCCACAGTCCGACATCCTAAACTTTTAAACCTAGGATACACTATAGAGATCTAAAGCCTAAGCTTTGATACCAACTGTGACGCCCCCACTTCTCCCTAAGGCGAACCAGAGAGTATCCGCGGGACGCCTGCCCAACTCTCGCCAGGACTCATGGTAATATCCGTTCAAACTTAGCACAATACTATTCAACAACACTAGATAAGTAAGAAAGTGCGGAAAACTTCCCAAACTTAACAATATATATAACGATTATCCAATCCTTATATCAAATTTCCAAAAGTTACATCAATACCCAAAATATACAACATCCAGGTACATCAAATATCCAAATCATATATAATTCATAAGTACAACCAATAAGAGGTCTAGCCCAAAATACATTAGAAACCCGAAACCAAAAGTGCATCAAAAGGGTTCCTCCAAGTCTCATTCCATGCCCAATCCTGTTAAGGAAAACAAATCTACAGGGTGAGCAAAACGCTCGTGAGGCCAATAACACACATGCAAGCACATAGTCCAAGTAACAAGCCCAAATAACAAGTCAAAGGATAAAGTACAAGTAATTGACAATTCCAATGAAATGTAAATAGAAACAATTCAAGGATATGGTAGCTCTCAGGAGCTAAGTTCCACATGCTTTGCCAGGGTCATTCGTATACCTTCCCGCGATGACTCTCCGTCAACCGGGTCGGTATTTCCAATCCGTAGATCTCCACTTATTTCTCATGTCCGTCCACTGTACATACCATAACGGGCCCGCACGACATTTATAGGGAGATACTCCACGAGTATACCAAGCGAGATCTCTCAATTAGATCAAGCTTATCATGTAATCTCATGGCTCACCAAGGTTCCCGACCAATCCCATGTCGGCTCGAGTCCCAAGGTCGGCCTGTGAGTTTGGGCGTCCCCCATGTAACATGTGAGCGTCGAGGAGATTTACTCCAACGACGCATGCAGCCATAGCATACTATTTCATGTTATTCAAGCATTTGATATATCCAAGCATTTGATAACTTCAAGCATTTGATATATTCCAGCATTTCAATCATGAGTTATTCATTTCAAATGAGAACGAGTGCGATAAAGTACACACTCGACTACATTTTCAAAATCTCAAGTCTTGGATAACAAGTAAGAATGTATCAAGTTCACAGGAGTTCAAGTAATCATGCACTTGACACTCACCAAGTAAACAAGAAGGAATGTCACTCGAGGTTCAAGCGTTCATCGTGGGATCCTCTTGAAGGTCCTCGTGGGTGCCTGTGTAATTGATAATGAACTATCACTTATAAACCACAATTATCACGGAAGATCGCACACTTGTACAATCTAGAAAATATCGTGAAAACGACCTAAAATTCCTTGTAAATCAAGGCTTTAGAAATGGGGTCAAGAACATAAGAAAATCTAATGTTCATTCTTAAAAACATTGGAGAGAAGTGAGTAGGTATGAAATTAAGTAAATCATTTTCCAAACGAACGGCCGAAGTCGAAATGAACAGTGCCACGTCACAATCCAGCCAAGATCTGGTCGGATTCAAGGCAGTGAAGAACTCAATTTTTTTTCAAATCTCACAGTCAATTCAGCCAACTATCCAGCCAAGAAGTGGCCGGATACACGGCCGGATTCTATGAAATAGTTTCCCGCGCGGATTCTTTTCAAAATGGACAAAATTCATGAATTTTAGGGCATTTTTTGAAAAATCATAACTCACTCTGTGAAAGTCCAAAATTGGAAAATTTGGTACCGTTGGAAACTACTTCCAAAGTACTAAAAGTTTCTGGAAGACATTTCTTCAAGATTCCAAATGGAAGACATTCAAAATTTGTTAAATGAGCTAGTAATAGGAGTTTAAAATAGGTAAATTTTTTCAAGTCCTCACATGAGTCGAGTATTAATTCCTCAATTAACCTTTCTTAATCTACCATTGATCATTCTTAACTCTCCAATATTAATACACTCCCGATTCTAGTATAGTCTCGAAAGACGTGCACTCGTTGTTCCGAACTAAACGAATTTTCGAAAAGTGAATTTTCCAACAAAACGCTTTAAAAATATAAAAGAGGCGTTGTTCTATATAAATGGATTTTAAATGGTTGAAATAAATAATTCGGAGAAAATGAGTAAATAAATATTTAAGTAAACTTGTAATATTCAATAAATAAAAAATTTTTGGGTCCTCACATCCTCCCCTCCTTAAAAGGAATTTCGTCCTCGAAATTCACACCTAGGACAATATCATTCTCTTAATGGTTAAGTCTACCAGATCAATCACTAACTTACGTTTTTCCAACCCATGCTTCACAATTTCTATTCATTCAACTAGCAATCAAACATTGATTTTCCTCATTAGATATTTTAATTTCCAGGTCATAGGACAACATAATCGGCCTTATGTCTATCTCACATATGTAACACCTTCACTCTTAATGCTACTATTACCGCCACTAACTCCAAATCATGAGTGAGCTACTTTCTTTCGTGATATATTAACTTTCTAGAGACATACACAATCGCCTCATCCTGTATCGTTGGTATACATTCTAATCCATCCTTTAAAGCATCTGGATAAATCACAAAACTACCTCCTCCGCTCGGTGGGACTAACACAAGTGCATCGGTTAAACACCTTTCACTTTTAAAATTCTTCCTCACATTTAGAATCCCAAATAACTTGCCAAGTCTTGCACTCTTTTCTTTGATCAAACCAAAGGAAAGGTTCGACTACCTCCAAGAACTCCAAATTTCGGTAGGATTTTCTAATCGTTTCCTCTTAAACAACTTCCACTGTAGCTGAGTCAATAACAATTTCTTCCTTAGATATTGTATAACCTAGAAAGGCTACTTCTTTCCAATCGAACTCATATTTATCGAACTTAACAAAAGTTGGCGCTCTCTCGAGGTTTGTAAAACTATCATCAGGTGTTTTTCCATTTTTTTTTCCAAACCTTAGAGTTTACCGATATATCATCAATAATTGCCATCACAAATTAATCCAATCACGATTTAAAACCTTAATGTATTAAGGTAATAATTGCTGCTAGTGCATTAGTCAACCCAAAAGGGCATAACTGAAAATTCAAGCATCCCCATCTTGAATTGGAAGTGGTCTTAAGCACATCAATTCCTAGGATTCTCGGTTGGTAGTAACTCTACTTTAAGTCCCTTTTGTGCTGCTCCTGGCCCTTGATTATAATTCTCGTTTATGTGAGGCTACGGAGTATTTGTTCTTAATAGTCACATCGTTCAAGTCTCGATAATATATATATATAGCCTCAAGCGTTCATTCCACATATGATATCCGGTCCTTAATCGTTAGTCTCATTCAATCCATCAAATATTTCATTTCACTAACCCAAATCTCACCACTTTTAATATCTCAAATTGGAGATCAAACATTGGATCCCAACTTCAACACCACGTTCTCGATTTGGTCACGATCCCTAGTCGCCTCCAAGACCTCAGGGTGGTCTATATTCTCAAGCACAATCTCGACCACGTCTAACACCATTCGTGTCTTATTATAAATCTAAAAGTGTGGGGCAAGATTTGAACATACATGTAAGTCATAAAACCAATCAAAAGCGGAGTAAAGTTTCATATGTCATAAGGATCATAATAGGTACATCAAATTGGGATAGGTTTATCAAACCATTTCAAAAGGGGAAGGGAAACAACAAGATTATAACAAAACGTGCCGAGTTACCAAGATACAAAATAACAAAAGACTTTCCCCTACACAAAAGATTAAATCTCCAAAAGTGCCAGTCCAGTTTAGGGTAAAGTTACAACCTCTATCCCTCGAGTGGAGTTATCTACCCCCACTCGAAAAGCTCCAGCACTTAGACCCCTTTCTGATACTCGATTATTTTGTGGCGAATCTAGCGGGCCACTGAGTATTTCCTCTTTTTAGATGCACTGGGGCAATTCGAAATCTTATGCTCGATACTACCGCACCTCAGACACTTTCCTTGCTTTATCCAGCACTTGTCCTCGGTATGGTTAATCTTGCCATCGTATCCACAATTTGCGTGAGAAGTGACGGCTTGACCAGTTTGAGGATTTTCCTTGTATTCCTTCTCCAGTTCTACATTCTTACGTAGCAACTCAGTTTTCTCTGCATATTCCTGTTTCCACCGTCCTTCCCAGCAGTCAGCCAATTTCTTTTGAAATTCTATCTCATTTTGAAGAATGTTCATCTCTTTACGCATTTCTTCCAAAGTTGTCATCTTACCAATTGACTTAAGTCAAAGGATAACCTGCCAGACAAATCAAAGGATCAAAATGAATAGCTATTCATAATGGAAGCTCGAGCCGTATTACTCTTGCATTCTTTCACTTATAGGTTACCCTGGCATATAAATCTTAACTATTCTCTGCTTAATACGGGCAAGTTCTTAGGTTTCCACGAGATTACTATCATCATTTACAAACACAACAAGATACGGGGCCTTATTCCTTAATATGGAGGTTCTATGTCTTAGTTCACTTTCCAATACTTATCTACAAAGTTGTTTGAGAAGAAATCATAACCTCTTGCTCTCACTAGTGCCTTATTGTATCCTTTCAAATCAATCTTACTATTTCGAAGTTAGGTTCTCCGTGAAGCCTAGATAGGCAAACTTCAAGAATAATTCCATTTTCACATCTCACTGGGTCCCCAGGTTGGTTGATTGGTTTAGAGCTTTAGTGCTCCACTAATCGTGCTAGGGCATCAATCGTCTGGTTAATAGCAATGACTACGCGGTTATTTTCCTTCATTTCAAGGGTTTTGGCTCAGTCCAGCAGTCGCTCTATAATCGCCCCCTTGAGCTAGGAGTTGCTTAACTCCTCGCCCTCGATCCTTTTTCACTCCTTTGAACACTCATAAATTTAACATGTTTAAAGGCATGACACATAGTGAGTGCATATAAACAGAGTTTGAAAAGTGACACCTTTATCATGCCAAACAAATACAAGAATAAAAGGAAAGACACCAAAATAATCGCAAATGTGTACAACCCAATCATGGATTTGAAATCATAAAGCAGTAAAGTCAAGCATGTCATAAGTAACGTTTAATTGCCTCAAAAGGTAGGAAACATAGTGAAACAAGATACAAAATGCAATGGCCTTTAAGCGAGCGCCACCCCGTCTATCTTTGGCAAAAACTATTAAAATAGTTTAAATCACTAGCTTAGTGATTGGCGGAGCCAAAAGTCTTAATTACCTCCGTAGGATCATTTTCATTTCCAGCACTAGGAGTTTTAGATCTCATGTCCCTTATCGAATATCTTGTCATTCTCCACTTGTTCAACCAAGGTAACACACCCAGCCATCGACTTATCCATCCTGTCTTTAATTTCGGGCACTACCCTAACAAGTCGGGTCTTAGCTTTTTAAAGCTTCTCACAAGGAGCCTTTGTCTTCCTCGCTCCTTAAGTATCTCAATCTCCACTCCAGGAATTCTAGTAGTCTAGGCATCCGCAATTGCTCTCAGTTCTCGATTATTCCCTCGAATCACCCTAATTTCCTAGGATAGCCACTTTTAATGATCGACCACTATTAACACCCCATTATTTGGGCGCGAGCAAGTCCTTTGAAAATTACATAAAGTCCTAGTTCTGTGAATTGGATTATCTCTCCAATGCTCCCTTAGGTCTTTCTCGATAATGGACCACCGGAAGGCGCCCCGAGACAATTTAATATCACCCTTACCTCCCATAGCTTACCCTTAAAAGTAAAAGCTCATGTAGGTCCAAATATATTCAATAAACTAGATCTGATCATTTCGTACTATCCCACATGTATCACACAAGATCAAGACTCCTTGTCATCCACTAATTCAAACCTAGGTTCTAATTTTCTTTTTCACAAGCTGTCACTTAACTTCCCAACCAGTTCCACAGTCCGACATCCTAAACTTTTAAACCTAGGATACACTATAGAGATCTAAAGCCTAAGCTTTGATACCAACTGTGACGCCCCCACTTCTCCCTAAGGCGAACCAGAGAGTATCCGCGGGACGCCTGCCCAACTCTCGCCAGGACTCATGGTAATATCCGTTCAAACTTAGCACAATACTATTCAACAACACTAGATAAGTAAGAAAGTGCGGAAAACTTCCCAAACTTAACAATATATATAACGATTATCCAATCCTTATATCAAATTTCCAAAAGTTACATCAATACCCAAAATATACAACATCCAGGTACATCAAATATCCAAATCATATATTAGATTCCCATAAGTACAACCAATAAGAGGTCTAGCCCAAAATACATTAGAAACCCGAAACCAAAAGTGCATCAAAAGGGTTCCTCCAAGTCTCATTCCATGCCCAATCCTGTTAAGGAAAACAAATCTACAGGGTGAGCAAAACGCTCGTGAGGCCAATAACACACATGCAAGCACATAGTCCAAGTAACAAGCCCAAATAACAAGTCAAAGGATAAAGTACAAGTAATTGACAATTCCAATGAAATGTAAATAGAAACAATTCAAGGATATGGTAGCTCTCAGGAGCTAAGTTCCACATGCTTTGCCAGGGTCATTCGTATACCTTCCCGCGATGACTCTCCGTCAACCGGGTCGGTATTTCCAATCCGTAGATCTCCACTTATTTCTCATGTCCGTCCACTGTACATACCATAACGGGCCCGCACGACATTTATAGGGAGATACTCCACGAGTATACCAAGCGAGATCTCTCAATTAGATCAAGCTTATCATGTAATCTCATGGCTCACCAAGGTTCCCGACCAATCCCATGTCGGCTCGAGTCCCAAGGTCGGCCTGTGAGTTTGGGCGTCCCCCATGTAACATGTGAGCGTCGAGGAGATTTACTCCAACGACGCATGCAGCCATAGCATACTATTTCATGTTATTCAAGCATTTGATATATCCAAGCATTTGATAACTTCAAGCATTTGATATATTCCAGCATTTCAATCATGAGTTATTCATTTCAAATGAGAACGAGTGCGATAAAGTACACACTCGACTACATTTTCAAAATCTCAAGTCTTGGATAACAAGTAAGAATGTATCAAGTTCACAGGAGTTCAAGTAATCATGCACTTGACACTCACCAAGTAAACAAGAAGGAATGTCACTCGAGGTTCAAGCGTTCATCGTGGGATCCTCTTGAAGGTCCTCGTGGGTGCCTGTGTAATTGATAATGAACTATCACTTATAAACCACAATTATCACGGAAGATCGCACACTTGTACAATCTAGAAAATATCGTGAAAACGACCTAAAATTCCTTGTAAATCAAGGCTTTAGAAATGGGGTCAAGAACATAAGAAAATCTAATGTTCATTCTTAAAAACATTGGAGAGAAGTGAGTAGGTATGAAATTAAGTAAATCATTTTCCAAACGAACGGCCGAAGTCGAAATGAACAGTGCCACGTCACAATCCAGCCAAGATCTGGTCGGATTCAAGGCAGTGAAGAACTCAATTTTTTTTCAAATCTCACAGTCAATTCAGCCAACTATCCAGCCAAGAAGTGGCCGGATACACGGCCGGATTCTATGAAATAGTTTCCCGCGCGGATTCTTTTCAAAATGGACAAAATTCATGAATTTTAGGGCATTTTTTGAAAAATCATAACTCACTCTGTGAAAGTCCAAAATTGGAAAATTTGGTACCGTTGGAAACTACTTCCAAAGTACTAAAAGTTTCTGGAAGACATTTCTTCAAGATTCCAAATGGAAGACATTCAAAATTTGGCTCAAATTTGCTGTTTTGGAAAGTCAAGACAGATTTGGGTTGGTTTTTGGCCAACTTTGAAAATTTGGCAAAAATTCCACAATGCGAACTAGCCTTTGAAATTTGAAACTCACTTGGAGTTAAAGCAAAGTTTTCAACACAAAAGGTGGAACAAGAATTGGAGTTTCGAGCACCAAGATATAGTAGTTCAAATTTGCTGAAAAATTGAGACGGTTAGGCAAATTTCCAGGTTTAAATTACAAACTTTGGGACTTTGTTTGAGCATCGAAATGAACTTGGAATGGCACCAAATTTGGCAGTATTATACTATCATATGATGGATATTCCTATATCAAAATTTATGGAAAAATACGCATGGGAAGTTGGTTAACGATATCACCAAAATTTTCAAATTTTCAAGGTAATTCTGCCTTGTACATGAGTTTTCCGTTTTTAAAACCTTTGGCTGACAAAAATGTCTCAAACATGATCCCTTGGTGTAGGTAATGTCTAAGAAACACCCAAGGTGCATTTGGTAGGTGATTAACACCAAGAATTTCGAAACAACAAGTCCCAATCAAGATTTAGACGTTTACTAGCCAAAGAGAGGGTTTTCAATCACCGAGTCAGTTTCAAAATACGGCCACAACTCACTCAATTTGACTTGGAATTGAGCGTGGTTGGTGGCTTTGAAACCTAGATTCATAATGCTACAATTTCCCAGAAGAAATATTTTTCAAAATCTGCCCACAACTAGCTCATACTTGAGTACCAAATTGCTGCTCAAAACAGAGGTCCCAGCAAAGATGCGAAACAAGACAGTCATGTTCAAAAGATTGGTATGGACTACTCAGGTGGAATCAGAACATACATTTTATACCGTTGAAAATATGGGAATGTCTAGTTTCCAGTACCACAAACGGCACTCGATTTTGACATCGGAGTAAAAAGTTATAGCCAAAACAAAAACACTGCCAGGGCAGTTACGGAAAATATTTCCAGTTTTGCTGATTTCCGAAAACACATCATTTGGCCAACCAAATCATGTTATTTTTTTATGAAACTTTCTACACAACCCACACAACATATATACATCATAACCAAGTCATTAGAACCATGGAAAATCACTCTAAAGGTCACGGACAACACAGGGGCAGAAATGGAAAATTTTCACCTTCACTCCCCTTTGAACTTTCATCCATAATATCACTCATTTCCACTAATTTAAGCTCTAAACCAACATTAATATCATCAAAACAGAAAAAATCAGTCCATCCAACCATAGTGGGAGTTCATAGAGCCCACACAACATTTTCCAACATAAATAAGGCTGCCCACATGCATGCATGAGCTTATAAATGCTATATTACTTCCATAAGACAAGATTTGATTAGTGGATCATCCCTTACTTCCTTAGATGAACCAAGCAGAAATTTTCGGTCCTAAGATGCTCAAGAAAACCATGGAAAGCAGCCCTTTTTCTTAGCTTGATGTGGCCTCCAAGTGATTAGCTAAGTGTGGTTAAATTTTGGTGTGATTTGGTGGAAGATTTGATGAAGAAATGAGGAAGAAATTGAAAGAGCTTCTTGGTTTTTTCTCTTTCTTGATGGCTGGCTGTTTGGAGCAAGAGAGAGATTGTGTTTGATGCAAATGAAGCTTCCAAGAGAAGCTAAAATGTGTGGCCACAATTTGTCCCAAAGTCTACCCTTTCCCAATGCGCGCACGCGCACATTTCTCGCTCGATTCCTCTCGAGTTTGTTTCACTACTGCACTAAACCTCTAATGCACTTCCATTCATATTATTATTATCCAATCTTATGGGTCTAAAAATAACGGTCTAAATTCCCTCAATTAATCGCACGCGTAAAAACGCGTACTTCCTATTTAAGCGCGATAAAGTGAAACTTCCAAGAAATTCTTATAACGATAGTATAACTAACTAATAATTGAACACTTAAACATAAATATACCTATTTTAAGACTAATGTACATGTCTCCAATTTTTCAAACTCATTGTACTCTCAGATCGACTATTATCTCCAAACGCGTATTCACTATTCTCACTTACCGAGCTTCCAAGAAAATAAATTTTGAAACAAGTCACTTTAAAAATATAATTAAACTATAGATCCATCTAATTAGGTCTAGATAGGTCAGAAAATAATATTCGGGGCAATTGGCCAAATAAATAATTAAATGAACTAGTAATAGGAGTTTAAAATAGGTAAATTTTTGCTAGTCGTCACATGAGTCGGGTATTAATTCCTCAATTAACCTTTCTTAATCTACCATTGATCATTCTTAACTCTCCAATATTAATACACTCCCGATTCAACTATAGCCTCGAAAGACGTGCGCTCATTGTTCCGAACTAAACGAATTTTCGAAAAGTGAATTTTTCAACAAAACGCTTTAAAATATAAAAGAGGCGTCGTTCCATATAAATAGATTTTAAATGGTCGAAATAAATAATTCAGAGAAAATGAGTAAATAAATATTTAAGTAAACTTGTAATATTCGATAAATAAAAAAATTTTCGGGTCCTCACATCTATCCCAACAAATACCACATACATGTCTAGATAAATGGTACATGAAGTAAGTTCTTGACCAAAACCAGCAAAAATCTTGCAGTTAAAGCTGCAACTTTTCAGCTTTGCTCCACCAGCCTTCAAGCATCAACATAACCAGAAAATTTTTAGCAAAGTTCCTTTAAAATCCAACACTAACCTCACTTAGATTCAAGTAAAACAATATGTGCATGTCACGAAAATAAGGATAGGAGGTATATAAAGTACATCTAGACAAAATCCAGCAAAACTTTAAAGAAAAGAACCAAAAATAGCAGCTTTGTCCTCTTGGTCTTTAAGCAGCAATTTATCCAGAAATTTCTAGCTTTGGATGAACTTTTCTCCAACTAAACTTCTCTTTTCTCAGTTCTAATTCATTCTAAGACATTATTAACCAAAGGTAGAAAGAAAATAAAGAAGAACTTAGCAATTACCTCCCTTTTTCATTCACGGTTCATGGCTGGAATAATGGAGACAGAATGCTCTTTCCTCCCTCAGCTCCTCAAGGTTGAATCACACCAAGAAAATAGAACTTCCTCACTTTTTCCTTCCTCTCTAACTCTCTTTCCCTCGGCTTCAACTGATATGGAGGTGAACCAGAAAATTCTCTCAACTTTTCTCTCTCGGTTGGAGTAGAAGATAGGAGACCAGCCTTGCCTTTTTTCCTTCTTGGTTGAAGTGGGACAGCCAAGAGGAATGTTTTGGTTCTCTCTCTCGGTTCCAACAAAAGTGAGGAATGTGCAATTGGCTCTCGGTTGAGCTAAATGGAAAAAAGGAGGAATTCAAGCTGTTTTGACTTGGTCAAAATTTGTGGCTGGTCATGGAAGCTCTTGGTCATGCTATGACCCAAGTATCCCTCTCTTTCTCTTGGCTAAAACAATGAAGGCAACAGAAGAATTTTCTGGTCAAACATAGTTTTGGGGTCTTGCAAGACAACCGTCACTTAGCATACCACTTATCACTCAAGCATGTATAAAAGTTAATCTAAAAATTACCCTCACATTTCTATATTATTAGTGTAGACACCAAATTTTTGGTGTTTTATTATTTATTTATTTGCTATTCGTTTTTATTTGTTCTATTTTTATTCGTCACATTTAGTTTTATTTACTTTTAGTTTTAGTTATTTTAGCCATTTTAGCTAGAATTTCTCAAAGGAAAAAGAAAAGTGTTCAAAAAAATATGTTTTAGTTGTTTAGGATTTAGTTTCATTATTTAAAGAAAAAGGAAAAATGAAAAATGAAAAATGAAAAATGATGATGAGTTGGAATTTGCACTTTGTTGTTTCTAGTTTATTTTTCATCCAATGTTAATTAAATTGTTTTTGTTATTTATTTTTACTATTATCAATTTTAATTACTTTAAAATAAAAATTTAAAAAAAAAAGAGAAAAGACCGTAGCATGCAAGCTGCGTTTTTCGCAGCTTGCAAGGAGGGGCTTCGGGCAGCCCTTGGATGCAAATACAGAAGAAGTTGCTAAGGGTTTTAGGGTTGGAAGTTCCGGATATAAAAAGAAAAAGAACAGGAGCCGCAATAGAGGTTGGGGGGTCCGAGGGAATGAAAAAGGAAAGGCTAAAGAGCAAGAAATGGGGCAAAAAGGTTCGGACAGCAAAAGAAAAACAGCAAAGGGAAAAGAAAGGCGGACGGACAGCTAGAGAGTTTTTGAGGGAAGAGAGCAAGAGAGAACTTTGAGAGTTCCAGTCAAGTGAGGAAGGAAAAAAGCAAGCTTTGAGAGTGGGTCTGAGGTAGAAGGAAAACCAGGGTTTGAGGTTGAGAAAGGGACCGAAAGGGGGAGAGCCGCAAATCTGGAAAGGAAAGGAAAAGAAGACAGCGACAAGGGAGAGAGTTTGGAGATAGAGGAAGGCTGAGAGGTGACGGCCAGGTCTTTGGGTAGGAAAAGAGGGTTGAAGAGGGCAACGAGAGATTGAGAAGCTACGGGTTTTGAAAGAGGGAAAACCAGAAGAACAAAACCGAAGGGGAAGCGTCTGCGGTTGAAATCAAAGAGTGCCATTGGAACTGTCACGCCACTTGCAATCGCGGATCTTCATCAAAAGAAGCCGGAGCACTGCTGAATCTTGTAGCTGTGCGTAGATTATAAGGTGAGTTTCGAATTTGTATGATTGAAAGCTTGAGACCCTAAAAAGCTATCAGCTTTCACGATTTCCTTTGCCTCCATGAAAACTGAAATGGACGATTATCTGTTAGTTGTTCCTTCAATGATATCTATTGTTTCAAGAACTTGGTTTTATGGCTTACGTTTACTTGAAAATTTGGAAACGGCTTGAAGTTTGATGACTTGAGTGAAGTGGTTGAATAATTTTTTTGTTCCTGATGATTCCCCATAAATTCACCAGAAACCAACAGCGGTTTTCTTTACCCTGCAATTCCCTCATGTTTTCATTCGTTTGGTTTGCCAGTAGACATGGTGTTCATCAAAGGGTGTTTCTAGGGGATCTGTGTTGATGAATGTTTGTTTTTTTATTTGAGTTTGATACCAGAATTCGTTGCATGTAATTGCTGGAATCTCAAAGTATCAAAAAATTTTGCTGCAACATGTTGATGTAGTTTAGGTGCGTCAGGTTCAGCAGCCTTGTTTCATTGTTCTTCTCTCTTGTCCCAAGGTTTGCATTCTGTGTTTAGTTAGTGAAACAATTAGAACTTTCTGGTGGTGTTCGGCATGTATGCATCTAAGTTGCAACAGGTTTGAAGTCCTGTTCTTTTTGTAGCAGCAGTTTTCGAGTAAAAAATAAATCTGTTGGGCTGCTAAATTCTGTTACTTGAATAAGAAACCGAAAAGCTGTAAAAGTTTTTGTTTTCTTCAAAGTCAGTATGTTTTTGTTCCATTTTTGTTGTTCAAAGTCAAGTCTTTTGTATGTTGTGTTCGAATGAGGGAGAATGCGTTGGGTCATTTTCATAAATGTTTTCTCGGCCAAGTGGGTAAGAGAATTGCAGCAGCTTTTGTTCTTCAAATGTTTGCATGTTTTCCAGATTTTCGCATGGGATCCTTCTAAGTTTTCTGTTTGTTTGGAGGATGGTGAATATGTAGCTCGCTGCCCAGTTTAAAGTGTTGCGTTTGGATTTGAAATCTGAATTGGAAGACAAGTTGTATGTTTGGGTCTTGTTTCGGTTGCTGAAGGCTTAATAAGAAAGATTGCAGAAGTGAATTGAAGTTCCTTCGATGCTTTGCATGTTTTTGCACCTTGACCCCTTGGCTTCTAACTAATGCTACTATGACCGACCAATTGAATAATTTCATCAATTTGGTCCTTGGTAGCTTTTAATTTTACAACTTCATTGCTTGTTTGTTTCAATTGACTACCATGCTTTGTTTCAATTGCACTTAATTCATGACTTTAAGGGCTTTATGACCAAGTGAGCTTGTGTTTGCTTATTTTCTTTAATTTTCCCAAATAAAGTGGTACCTTAACCGTTTTATTGTTTTGAAGCCATTTTTCTTTCATTTGGACTCCATTCCAAGGGAGGTACACTCTATCCTTTATTTGCACTTCATTTGACTCTATGTGCTCCTATGTGTTGTGTGAATATGCATGTCTACTTCGCTTTCCTTGCCTTTCTTTAATTCCTTTCATTTATTTCATTTACTTTGGCTTTTTATTTAAGTTATTCATTATGGGGTATGTGTACACCTCTTGGCTTGTAATTTAAGTTATTCATTATGGGGTATGTGTACACCTCTTGGCTTGTAATAGATAGGGCTTGGGGAGCACTTGATGAAGACCTATTGAAGACATTGTGCCTAGCTAGCAAATGTAATAGGTTTATTAGCTTGATTGCTTGTTTTTGTTGCTATGTGTTAATTTGCTTTATTAGGTTCTTGCATTTAGTCGAGCATGCTAATTGTTATGTGCTATGTGCTTATAGGTGTTTGGCATGTCTAATCGCTTTCCATAGCCATGAATGAATGTGATGGATGAATGTACGTCACCACACTAGTCCAATGCTAGTTGTGGCTCATTATTTCATTAGGAATTCATAGAAAGGGCTAGTCCAACGCTAGACCCAATAGGCCATCCCCTTTTGTTAGTGCATATTTGCATGTCCACTACATGTCATGCATTTTTCTTAATTTTATCATTTGGCATACTCCTCGAGCCCCTGTCGCGCCCACTTTTTTTGGAAAAAATAAAATAATTGTTTTTTGTTGAATTTTATTGATTTGGGAAAAATGAATTTTGTTGATAAAAACAAAAATGGGTCTAAATGGGACTTTTGAAAATGCGACGATTTGACCCAAGAAAAATAGTTCAAAAAGGGTTTTTTATATGAAAAATGGAGTCGCCACTTGGTATAGAGTTATGGGTGTACCAAGTCACCCAAAAATGAATTTTTTAAAGAAAAAAGTAAGAAAACCCTTTTTAAACGACTCCTAGTCCACGTAAAACAAAGAAAAAGGTTCGGGAGTCACATTTGACGAAGGGGAAGGCAAGGATAAAAATCCAAGGCACCCCTTCGACCTAGTCAAGGCTAGTTGCGCGATTTAACCCTTATTTTCCTATATTTTCTACCCAAAGTATGTATTGCAAATTGGATTTGACTAATGAATGAGAAATGCAATCCTAAATCTAAGAAATGTTTCTTATGAGGCTTTTGGTCCCATTCACACGAGTCGTGACGGCCAATAAGGAAAGTCCTCATAGAAAATCATGAATGATGCAAATGAGGACTCAAATGAGAGTGTAAGTGTGCAAAGTGTAGAAAAAAGTGCATGTGTGCAATTTGAAAGTGTTTGTGTGCAAATGAATAAAAATATAAATGCTCGTGTGCAAGTGAATGAAAATAGTAAATATATAAGTAAAATAGGTGCAATGTGTGAAGTGAAAAGTAAAGAAAGTGAATAAGTGTGTGAATATGACATGTGGATTTAAAATATATAATTAGTGAGGAAAATAGTGAGAAAATGATATGAAAATGCATGAACTTAGAGGAATGCATCAGGTCGGGTACGGGAATGACCTCTAGTTTTTGTGATTTTAATTTTCCCTTTGATTAGAAGGAAAAACTAGCGTGCTAAGGCTATTTTGAAGCCACACTCGCTCGTTTCCCTTACCCAAGGGGGTTTCTCAGGCAAATGGACCCTATAACTAGCATGAAATGCAAAGGCCTAAAATGAAGGGAAAGGGAATCGGGGGCATGCAAAAAATGACAAAACTAAAAAGAATGCATGACATGTAATGAACATACAAACATGTACTAACGAGGGGAAATCCCTAAGGGTCTAGCGTTGGACTAGCCCATTCTATGAATTCCGACTAGCGTTGGACTAGTGGAAACGTACATTCATCCATTCCATTCATCTACACTACAGAAAGCTAGTAGACATGCCAAACGCTCATAAACACGTAGCACGTAACACTTAACATGCTCGACTAGATGCAAAACCTAATAAAGCAAGTAACACGTAACACATAGGCATGCAACCAAACTAATGAACTTATTACATTCACTAATTAAAACAAAAGGGGAAGGGGAAAATGGACCAAATTGCTCGCCAAAGCCCTATCTATTACAAGCCAAGAGGTGTACACATACCCCATTAAAAGAATAACTTCATGAAAATGAAAGTAAATGACATAAGTAAAAGGAATTAAGAAAAAACTAGGAAAGCAAAGTAGGCATGCAATTCACTTAACACGTTGGGTCACATAGGAGAGAAACAAAAGGGATAAAAGAAATTATACCGCCCCTTTGAATGGTGTCCAAATGAAAGAAAAATGGCTTCAAAACAATAAAAAGGTCAAGGTACCTCAAATAGTAAAGTATAACAAAGTCACCAAATCTCTCCTAATTGCAATTTAAATGAAATCAAATAATGCATAAGTTTCAGGAAAAGGACCCACCAAGGACCCAATTACCAATTAAAGACCCAATTGCAAACCTTAGTCAACCATTCGAATTCAATCGAAACATTTAAGCACTCCAAAGGTCTCAAGAGCCAAGAAAAGGTCAAACAACCAATTTATTTAGGGAAATTAAAAAATAGGCAAACACGAGCTCATTCGGTCATAAAACCCCTAAAGTCATGACTTAAGTGCAATTGACAAAGCATGGTAGTTAATTGAAACAAAACAAGCCATGAAGTTGCACAAATTAAAATTGCCAAGGACCAAATTGATGAAATTATTTAATTGATTGGGTTCTAGTGGAACAAGGAGAGACTTGGGGGGGGCCAAAGTGCAAATTTTTGAAAGTTCCATGCATGCAAATCACGTAGAAGAAGAATTTCTGCAACAAACAATTTCTGCAATGCCAAACCAGCTGCACTTCTTCATAATTTGTGAACTTCCTTAGGCTTTTAGACCAAAACAAATGCAGTTCGCACAAAATAACAAAACACCACTTGATCTACCCACTTTATAATGCAACAAAACAATCAATCAAACAAAAAGAGCCTGCAAAAATGATGAAGCAAATTTTCTGCTGCAACATTCATCCAGAATTTTTCCTTTTTGCAACTTTAAACTCTCAACTGCAGGTTTCATAGAAAACTTCAAACAAAAGCCAGCAAAGACCCTCACTCAATCACCATTTAACAACTAAACACTTTGATTAACACAACACAGCTGAACATGCAACAAAAAAGGCAGAAAAACACCCCCAAAAACTCATGCAACTCGGCTGAAGCTATGCTGCGTTTTCTTTTATTGCAACTTTCAGGGTTTCTGATGCAGTTCAAACGCAAGGAACAACTTAGACAACAAAGGTTTGGACAAGATTATCAAACATTCTTTCCACTTTTTAATCATAAAACTCTTATGTGTAAACACAACAATTCAAGGAAAGAGAGCATGCAAATCTGGAAAATTTTCTCTGCAGCATTCTACAATTTTTCAGCCACGGCATTTCCTCATCATGCAAACCAGATTTTTAAGTCAAATACAAAGCTTTGATTAGATATTTCTCAAACCAACATCTTAACTCTAACTAATCAACAAGCTGCTTAACTCAACTCCAAACAAACAAAAACAATGAAAGAGCTAATGCATTACAGAAAATCTGGACAGACATTCATGTAGAATGCTTTGGCAATCTGAAATCCACTTTCCAACTCAAATATTTTAGATGTTTAAACGCTCAAACTCAACACCCAACCTTCCATTTCCTCCCTTCAAAACACAATTAAACATGCAGCTGAAGTACAAACTCAGAACGCAGCCATGGAAAGATCAGTAAGAGGAAAAAATGCAGCAAAAGTTTCAGCAAACTAGAAAACTTTCGTCAAACCGAAGCATTCTTAGCTTCTGTAATTTTCAGATGAAGACTTTCTGCAATTCGGCACCTTGCCAAACCAGCTCTCAAGCATAATCAAGTCCAAACACAAGGCTTTAAACTAGGCAGCAAGCTATCATCCAAACAAATAGAAAAAAAAAACTGAGCAAAATCCAGTGCAAACACAAATAAAATACGTTCAGCAAGTTGAAAATCTGGAACATATAAAACTGATTTGGCAAGTTGAAATGCATTTTCCAGCAAGTGCTTGGGCATGAATCCGAATTTACCTCGGCTGAATCATTGTGTTAAGTACCCAAAATGATGTGAGACGGATCTAGACGAACACCAAGTTGGATGATTTGCGGAACTTTGACCCTTCTAGAATCACAAGCCACGAACTAAGGAGATTCCTTAACCCAAGACTAGCAAATTTAGTGAACCAAAAGTATAGATAGAAGAACGCCACAATCAAGGAGACTACTTGATTGATAAGTCCGATGAACAACTTGAGATTAATTCTCAAGTATTCAAAGAAAATTCTCTTGAGGCAAGAGAGAGTGAATAACTCACGATTTTATTGATGCTAAAAACCCTCATGAAGGTCTCTTGCCTTGGCTATATATAGCCATACAACTTGAAAACCTAAAGTGACTTGAAAACCCTAACTCGGCTAGGCTAGGCCTTTGGCCCGATTCTACTACTCAAATCCACTACCTAATGGTCAGCTTATAATAGATCAGTGAAGGCTTTAAGCTGGCCCAACATAACCCAATAAAAGCTAATTAACCAACTTAAGTAATAGTGAGTCTAGACTCTATAAATCGGATCCAACTCAACATGAGGTCTTGGACCGAATTTATTCCTAGCAAATAAAATAGAAATCTAGAAAATAAACTACTAACTATTACTAAAAGATTCAATCTCTTGCAGCCCAAAACATGGCCCATAAGCGGCCCATATTTCGTATCATGATGTGAGACGGATCTAGACGAACACCAAGTTGGGATGATTTGCGGAACTTTGACCCTTCTAGAATCACAAGCCACGAACTAAGGAGATTCCTTAACCCAAGACTAGCAAATTTAGTGAACCAAAAGTATAGATAGAAGAACGCCACAATCAAGGAGACTACTTGATTGATAAGTCCGATGAACAACTTGAGATTAATTCTCAAGTATTCAAAGAAAATTCTCTTGAGGCAAGAGAGAGTGAATAACTCACGATTTTATTGATGCTAAAAAACCCCTCATGAAGGTCTCTTGCCTTGGCTATATATAGCCATACAACTTGAAAACCTAAAGTGACTTGAAAACCCTAACTCGGCTAGGCTAGGCCTTTGGCCCGATTCTACTACTCAAATCCACTACCTAATGGTCAGCTTATAATAGATCCAGTGAAGGCTTTAAGCTGGCCCAACATAACCCAATAAAAGCTAATTAACCAACTTAAGTAATAGTGAGTCTAGACTCTATAAATCGGATCCAACTCAACATGAGGTCTTGGACCGAATTTATTCCTAGCAAATAAAATAGAAATCTAGAAAATAAACTACTAACTATTACTAAAAGATTCAATCTCTTGCAGCCCAAAACATGGCCCATAAGCGGCCCATATTTCGTATCATTCCCCTCCTCTTGAAAAAGATTTGTCCTCAAATCGTGTTTGGAAATGAATGGTACTGCAAGAGTTGGCAGAATGAAACTTCAAATCTCCACATATTGGCTCTCTTAGAATGAATGATACTTGCATGCGTCATGATTATTGCAAGTCGGTGCACATGTCTCTTGGTAAGCTTGAAAATGCTCACAATCTGCCATGGGAAATTCAAGGCTTGACTCCAACCACTCCAAAGCTCTCTAATAATCCTTGTGTCATGAATGGTCGAATTTGGACCTACACAATAAATCACACGATTAGCATTTGTAGGTATAAAATCACTTGACAGCTTACCATTCACATTCACAAGATAAGGATCTTCATAGTGATGCTCAATCAGGTTAGAAAAGTCCCGGACATGATTTTGCAAAGTTACAAAATTCATTGCAAGTTGTTGTTGGTATGGCCTATCTTGTACAAAAGGAGCAAGATCGAGATAGGCAGCTTTTGAACCTTCAAATTGAAGAATAAAATCAGGTTGTAAGGAATTAGAATTTGGACCAATGAGGAAAGAATTATCACTAACAAAATAAGAAGGAAGTTTATAACAAGTTTCAAGTATAGAAACTCCCTTTGAAACTTTATTATTCCTCCCAACAAGTAAATCAGGCTCATGGTTGACGTTGAACATCAGTGGATGACAAAGAGAGACAACACTTAAGGTGCAAACTCCATGAAAAGTTTGATATTCACCAATGGATTTAGGCATAGAACATGCCAAGATCAACTCAATTTTTCCTTGCTTAACCTGCATAAAAGTAGAAACACTAAACAAAGTAGAGTCAAGATCGTTAGAAAAACATAATGGTCTCACATCCCTTTTCTCACTTAATCAAGCTTACTCTTTAGAATTTTTAATACTCTTGTTCATGCTCAGTAGCTGACTTTTTCCCCTCATTATTCCAACCTCTTTCTCCTTTTCAAATCCCTCTGAATTTTACTCTTCAGTCACAATTCTCTCCTCCAGCTCTTTCTTTCATACTATAAGCTCATTTGCTCACATCTTCATGTATGCTAGATCATAACAAAGTTGCTTAGAGTTAAGCCGACACAAAGCCTGGTTATCGCACGGCCATTAAATGTGAAGGAATACTATAGTATATCCATCTAAATATTTGAACTTCACTCGATTAAAACATCACCATTGTCCCAACAGCACATGCGTCACCTTGAATGGGATAACCATCACACAACACCTCAATTCCACGATTCGACCAATACGAAAAGGAACAAGTGTGTGCTTATAATCCAAATATACGCACTATCACTTTGCAACTTGTAAGGTCCGAAGAATGATCAATGGTTGGGAAAGATTCATTTCCTCAACCAAGACAGTACTTGCGAGATTAACTTCACAACCCTTATCAATGGCAGCTGCAACTTTTATCCTTGATATGGCAACGTGTAATATAAACACAATCATTTTTTTTTTGAGCTTTGATGATTTCCAATTGCTCAGTTTATCTCACACGCAATGCCACAGTAATTTACTCCTTTTAGGCACAAGATGGTGAAGCTCCAGTGAGCATGATCCCCGTTTTTGTCTCATACTTTTATTACCTGCAAAACTCACCAAAATTTATAGAACATCCTCACGTCGCCCCTTACGTGTTTCACGTCCTCCTCGTGTTTCACTCAAAAGTGTGTATGGCACTCCTAATGCTCTCACCCAATTCACTTCTTCAAACCACTTGTTTTGTTTCCTTTGAAGAAATCAGAAATTTTCTCAAGGAAAGTTCAATCAAAACTTTAATCAATATAGCTCCCAATTGTATCAAAGGAACAAGGAAACAAAAGTAGAAATGGAAAGCTCAAGTAATGAATAAGGAAATGGAAGAGGAAAAAATTGATGTAGCAAAGAAAAAGAAAGTCCAAGTAGATGATGGAGTTCCCAAGTGGCTTACTTAATTGCCCAGATTGATTTTTTGGAACAAAGTTAGGTGCTTGGACTTATTTGGAAATTTCCTTAAAGTCGGCTAACCAAACAGAATTATTAACCAAAATTTTTTGCCAGATTCCCTCTCCAAAAACCTTCCTAATCGGCCTATAACAATCAGAATTTGTAGCTAAAAAAATTTCCAGAGATTTCTGCTGTTCCTTTTAACCCTCAAAGTCCGGCTGCAAAACAGAATTTGGTAGCTTCCTAAACCGCTGAAAATTTCCAGATTTGTTACCTTATCAAATCAGAATTGCTTCCACGAAAAAAAATTTCAGATTTCTTGTCTTCTTAAATTCCCCTCAAAGTCGGCCGGAATTTCCTAAAAAATTTTCCAGATTTGGTAGCTTCCTAACCCCAAAATTTTCCAGAATTACCTCTTCTTAAATCCCCTCAAAATTTTCGTCCCTTACTCTCCCTCAAGAACAACAATTCGGCCCTCCCCTCTTTGCTCCACACAAGGACAGTTTTGACGCTTGGTGCTAACAATGGCTTCACAAGATGACACAAGCAACGTCACCCAAGAATACCCCAAGCGGCCTGCTCAAGAAACTCCCAAGAGGTTTACTCCTAAGCCAAGAAAGCCCCGTATGGATGCAAGGACGTACAAGAAACTGTTTATACGTAGGGAAGTGCAAATCTTCAAGAATCAAGATGGTCAAGATCCTCAAAAGACTCAACGGGTGATACAAGTGATCAAGACCCAAGGTGTGCAAGATTTTCAAGAGGAGGTTGGTCAAAACTTTTGAGTATGCTTTTCTTGATGTAATTTTCTGGTTTGTTGGAACAATTGCAATAAGACAGAATTGGCAAATAAAAGTGCGGCTTCCTCCTTTGTGGTTTGTCACCCGAATGCTTTCTCTTTCCTTTTCCTGTTTGTTTTTTTTTTTTTTTTTTGACTCTAAGAACACACAATTAACTCGGCTGTTTTTTTTTTGGTAGAATTCCAGAATTTAATGTCAATCCAATGTTCTCCTTCAATCCTCCAATAATTATCAAGACATGTATCAAAGTTTCAAGACTTCAAGATTAGTTTCAAGAAACTCAAGAAACCCTAGATTATGGTAGTCCCTCTCCAAGATTCCAACCCCAAACAAGTTCAACCACAAAATCAGTTTAGGAAATTAATTAAAACAACTTGGTGGAATAAACTAAAGTTTGGACAGATTTGGCAAGAAACTTGCGCCCAAGGAAACCCTAGCGGCTGGATTTTTTTTTTTTTTTTTTTACTCTAAACCAACACAAAACTTCAAGAACAATATAACAAGACACCAAAATAAGAAAGAAACACAAGTTATGAACAAAAGTTTTTTTTTTCGGGATGAACAGTGTCGCTACAGTAGCGATGAACAGTATCGCTACAGTGCGGCGCGGTGAACAGTATCTCTACAGTAGCGATGAACAGTACGATGCTACAGTACTTTTTTTTTTTTTTTTTTTTTGTAATAACAATCGGACTTGACACAAAGAGAGACACGACCAGATTTGCAAAATAAAATTGACTAGGAAGCTTACGAACAAACTCAACGGGATATACTTGATGTCGTCGACTAGCTCTGATACCAACTGATGTGAGACGGATCTAGACGAACACCAAGTTGGGATGATTTGCGGAACTTTGACCCTTCTAGAATCACAAGCCACGAACTAAGGAGATTCCTTAACCCAAGACTAGCAAATTTAGTGAACCAAAAGTATAGATAGAAGAACGCCACAATCAAGGAGACTACTTGATTGATAAGTCCGATGAACAACTTGAGATTAATTCTCAAGTATTCAAAGAAAATTCTCTTGAGGCAAGAGAGAGTGAATAACTCACGATTTTATTGATGCTAAAAACCCCTCATGAAGGTCTCTTGCCTTGGCTATATATAGCCATACAACTTGAAAACCTAAAGTGACTTGAAAACCCTAACTCGGCTAGGCTAGGCCTTTGGCCCGATTCTACTACTCAAATCCACTACCTAATGGTCAGCTTATAATAGATCCAGTGAAGGCTTTAAGCTGGCCCAACATAACCCAATAAAAGCTAATTAACCAACTTAAGTAATAGTGAGTCTAGACTCTATAAATCGGATCCAACTCAACATGAGGTCTTGGACCGAATTTATTCCTAGCAAATAAAATAGAAATCTAGAAAATAAACTACTAACTATTACTAAAAGATTCAATCTCTTGCAGCCCAAAACATGGCCCATAAGCGGCCCATATTTCGTATCACAAAACTAACATGCAAGGCTACTTAATGAAATTACTATCATTTCTAGTTCAGATCAAGTTCGGACAGCTACTATAAACATCCACAAGTCCAGAATTTTGTTCAACCATTCTCGGATGATCTTGCATGCAGCAAATTCTTTTATTTCATCTTTATTTCTTGCTTAGCCGACTGATTATCCTCATGCAAGACTTAATCATCTGATTTTTACTTAGCTAATTACATTTATGAGCTCAGATTGTCACAAATAAACAGATTAAAGACTGCATTTCCTGAACAGGCTCTCGGCACAACCATCTCCGTCAAAATCAGATTTCTTATCCCTTGATTTCATCGTCCAAGTGCTTAACCATCACATGCAAGCTCTTTAAACAATCTCATCTATCTCTAATTAGCTAGTCTAGGACCAGAGTTTACCTCGGTTTGAAGCTTAGCTCATGCAACAAGAAACTGTAAATTTTTTCTTTCTCGGCTCACTCTCGGTCGGCACAGGATTGCAGCCTGCCAACTCCCTCTCTTGCTCAAGCTTGCACACGGAATGGAGGAAATGGTAACTCTCGGCCTTTTCACCAGCTCACGGATGGGATGAAGAAGGCTGCGAGTCACTCTCTCTTTTCTTTCTAGTCTACGGTCAGAAGGTGAAGGAAACTCAACTTTCACTCTCTCGATTTTGTGCAGAATGCAGCTCCCTCTACCTCTCTGGTTTCCTCTCTTCGATGGTTCCAAGGCAGAGGGTATTGTTGTGGTTGAGGTGAGCTAGTGGAGAGAATTCGTGGTTTAAGGGTAGTGGAGTGTTTTAAAAGGAAATGGTGAGTGGTGACTGAGATGTCATCCGGCAGAATTGGAGATATATATATATATATATTTTTTTTTTTGAAACAAACAAAATTGATAATAATAAAAAGAAATAACCAAAACAAAATAATTAACATTTGATGAAAAATAAACTAGAACAATAGAATGCAATTTCCATTTCTTTTCCATTTCCCATTTTCATCGTTTTTCTCTTTTTTTTTTCATCTTTTTTTTTCAAAATAACTTAACAAAAATAAACAAAATGCCAAAAGATTGAATTTAGAAGACATAAAACATATTTTGTGGGCAATTTTCTTTTTTTCTTTTTTCTTTTCTCTCCTCTTTTCTTTTCACTTTCTCATTTTCATTCATTTTCCAAGAGATTCTATGCTAACAACTTAAAAATAAAAATAAAACTAAAAATCGAATAAAACTAAAATGAAAAAATTAAAAATAAACAGCAAATGAAATTACACCAAAATTTGGTGTCTACAGTTTGCCCCTCTTTGTCTGAGTTTTGAAAAAACTTGAGACAAAGAAGTAGACACCAAATACTTACCTGTGTTATTCGGCTGCAATGGACGCTTCTGAAATGAGGATCGACCTCTTTAACACATTTTTTTTTTTGAAATGGGATTGACCCAAACAGGAAATTAAAACGGGACTGACCCGAGCAGAAATTTAAAATTGGGACTGACTAGAGAAGGAAATTCAAATCATGGGACTGGCCCGAACAAGCTTTAATCGCGGGACTGACCCGAATAAGCTTTGAATCGTGGGACTGACCCGAATAATATTTGAATCATGGGACTGACCCGAATGAGCTTTTGAATCGTGGGACTGACCCGAATGAGCTTTTGATCGAGGGACTGACCCGAAAATACTTTTGATCGAGGGACTGACCCGATCGATGACTGTTTTTGATCGAGGGACTGACCCGAATGAGCTTTTGATCGAGGGACTGACCGAAAATGTTTTTGATCGAGGACTGACCCGAAATGCTTTTGATCGAGGGACTGACCCGAAAATGCTTTTGATCGAGGGACTGACCCGAAAATGCTTTTTGATCGAGGGACTGACCCGAAAATGTTTTTCTTTTGATCGAGGGACTGACCCGAATGAGCTTTTGATCGAGGGACTGACCGAAAATGTTTTTGATCGAGGGACTGAAAATGCTTTTGATCGAGGGACTGCTTTGATCGAGGGACTGACCCGAATGAGCTTTTGATCGAGGGACTGACCCGAAAATGTTTTTGATCGAGGGACTGACCCGAAAATGCTTTTGATCGAGGGACTGACCCGAATGAACTTTTGATCGAGGGACTGACCCGAAAATGCTTTTGATCGAGGGACTGACCCGAAAATGTTTTTGATCATCGGTCAGTGGGATTAAACCCGATCCTGCCGTGACGAAATTTGATTCGATTTTGGTTTTTGATTGATGATTTTTGCTTCTTTTTGACTTTTCTTTTTGACTTTTGAAAATCTTTCCAAAAAAATAATTTGCCCCAGTATGATGAATTTTTTGCAATGTGAGTCCAGAGTTGATTCTGTATTGCCATGCCGTTGCATTTTTTGATGAAATTTGCTTGCGACATTTTCAATCTGCCATTGCTCACCGGAGGACTCTTTCCGACACCGATTCCAGTGCGAGGTGTGATTACTTTCATCTGTGTATGCAATTTTTCTGCAAAAGAGAAAAAAAAACAAAGAAATTGCCACCATCATTTGATCCGTTTTCCTTTGAGAATCGTGTAAACATGAGTCTTTCAATGCCTTTATCAACTTTTGCTGCGGCAGTCGATTGAGTTGGATTTTTTACCCTAAGGCTTTTCCGATTTACAAACTGATCAGGTATGTGCTTTGCCATATTGTGAAGTCTGCGTAACTGACTTTGTTGAACCTTAACCCTTTTCAAGAGATGACTGAACCCAAGTATGCTTCGAATAAACCACGGGGATTGTTATTCACCAAAATTCAAAGATAAAGAATGAAGTATGCAAGAAAATTCACATGTCATGAAAGAATAAATATGCACAAGAATGCACACATAACCATTTGTGCTTAAATTCTACAAAAATGCCATGAATGCAAGTAATTTGGAAAAATGAGCTTCCTAAGAATGTATTTGCAAAAGAATGTTTTACAAAATGACACAGTTTTGGCCAACAAATGTCATATTCAATTCTCTGGACATCTTTGTTCTGGAATTCAAAATTGACAGAAGTATGACAAAAATGAGGAGAAATCCAAATGGATCAAACCACCAGTTGTTCCTCCTTGTGCTTGCTCATGCGGAAATCCTACCTTGGCGCCCTTTCGGGTTTTCACCAAGGTTGCCCCTACTCCTTTTCTTTTGTTTTGTTTTTGTTTTTGTTTTTCTCTTTTCCTTTTCTTTTCCTCCTTTTCTTTTGAGGTGCCCTTTCGGGTTTTCACCTAAAGACGCAAATGAAAGAGCTCAACCATGATCGACTCAGGAGTATGAGTTGAAGATTTCTGGCATCAGTAAAATGCACTTCCCTTAGAAGTTTAGGCGAAGGCATTATGGACATCACTTGTCAGTTGATTAGCAAACTTTCCAATAGAAATACTGCAAGTGACGAAAGCCAGGACTTTGGGCTTTTGTAATGGGGTCAGGTGGGGTATGTCAAGAAAAGTTAAGGCTTGAAAACAATTTGCTCTTATGAGAGGTGAAATAACCTGAGATTGCATCATTTGAAATCATCTTCAATTTCGAACGAAACTGAGGGAAATTTGCCCCAGTTCGATTGAATCCTCTCTCCTTGCATTTTCATTGCATTTTCCTCACTTTTTGCATTTTTCTTCAAAGCTAAATTTGCCCCGGTGTGGGGTTTATTGTCTTCCATCTTTCTTTCAAAGATAAATTTGCCCCAGTTTACCTTTTCTTTCGGATCGTCTCTGTTCACAATGAATTTGCCCCAGTGTGGGGCTTGCAATCCTCAGGGGCTGCCAAACGAAAAAACTATTGTTCTGATAGCTCAAAAGGGATGACTAGGGATGAAATGTTTTGATTGCAAAAGAAGATGGCCTGACTTTTGTTTCGCTCCTTGCATGATTTCCAAAAGAAATTTGCATAATCAGAAATAAAACTTCTTACACATGTTTGAGTTGATAGGTTGAGAGACTGTTTGTTCGTCCATCTCTTCAAGGATAAGTGCTCCACTCGGTAGCACCTTTTTGAATGACAAATGGCCTTACCAGTTTAGGCCAAATTCGTCTTTGATTTCATCTTGCATTGGCAAATCTCGCTTTAACTCATTGTCCTTCTTCTCTAAAGGACCGGTGGCGGACCTTTTTGTTATGAACACAGGCCATACGACATTCAACTGCTTTTCATCCATCAAAATCAATCGTCGGTGACGCTGCTTTAACCAATCAGCTTAGAACTTGGCAGAGGAGGGATTTCTTGATGAAAGGCTTTCTTAACGAAAAGATTTTCAATGAAGAGCTTTCTTAATGAAGGGATTTTTCAATGAAGGATTTTTAATGAAGGGATTTTTGGCCTTCTCAAAGAAGGGATTTTTCAACGAAAGGATTTTTGGCCTTCTCAAAGAAGGGATTTTTCAACGAAGGGATTTCTGACCTTCTCAAAGAAGGGATTTTTCAACGAAGGGATTTTTCAACGAAGGGATTTCTGACCTTCTCAAAGAAGGGATTTTTCAATGAAGGGATTTCTTAATGAAGGGATTTTTAGATGAATGGTATTATCGGAAATCCAGAACAGTGATATTCAAAGGGTCAAATAATTTCATCTTTGGCCATTTAAAAGAATTAAAATTCAGGACAATAATCAAATAAACAAATTGTGCATTTAATGGGAAAACTAATCAAAGTGGAAACAAGACAAAAACTTAATTGCGAAAGATGTTTTCATGAAGCTATTCACGTATGCAAGAAATGGTTTTTGTGAACTTTAGTAAATAACAACCCCTAGATTTACCGAAATTCCCTTCGAGAGGGAAGATACTCGGCCATCCAAATTGTGCAAAGCTCCTTCAGGATTTTCAAATTTCGTCGTTGGAGGTGGATGCCTCGAAGGTGTCCTGGTGTTCAGGAAAAGGATTTGTACTTATGATCGGCCCTTGTTCACCTCTTTTCCTTAGCACTATTTCTCCTGCCTCGATCATGTCTTGGACTTTGTGCTTAAGTGCCCTGCAATCGGCGGTTGAGTGGCCAGGTACTCCCGAATGATAGGCACAAATAGCATATGGATTGTACCCAGCAGGCATGCCATGAAGGTAAGTTGGAGGGGGAATCACGCCTATTTTGTTGACAACCTTCAATTGCTCATACAATTGGTCCAAAGGCCTGCCTAGGTTGGTGAAGGTTCGGGTACGGCTTTGATTGTAGGTTTCAGTGGGTCGGGGATAGTTGTAGGTGGGTCTATTTGGTGGGGGAAATCTTTGGTGGTAAGGAGGCCGAGGACGAGCTTGTTGAAAGCTTGGTTGAGATATTTGGAAAGGGGTTGTAGGCGGGTTGGCATAATTTGAGCGAGGTCGAGGATGAGTGATATTGGTGTGGTAAACAGGATGAGGATTTGAGTAGTAGGGGTAAGGGTTTGAGTTGGTAGGGTATTGTCGAGGTCTGGGTCTTGGGACAGGGTTTTGATTCCATGTGAAAGCAGTTTCCCCCTCTTTCTTTTGGAATTGCGGGTTCTTCCCACTAGTCCCCTGACCTTGCAAAGCATCCAACTGTGACTTGAGGGTAGAGACATTAACAATCTTCCCAGCTTTTACGAAATCATCAAATTCCTCAAGCTTATTGACAATAGCAGCGAACGAGCATCCAGTCATGCGAAAAATTTCTTCGAAATATGAAGGATCATGTGCCTTAATGAAAGTGCGTATGATTTCGTCCTCAGTCATTGGTGGCTCGACTTTGGCAGCTATTTTCCTCCATCTCTTGGCATAAGTCTTGTGATCCTCGGAGGGTTTTCTTTTTGTTCCTTCCAACGTATTTCGTGTTGGAGCCAGCTCGCAGTTATACTCATATTGCCTTACAAAAGCATTGGACAAGTCAATCCAGGTTTTTACTTCTTCGGGCTTCAAATTTGAGTACCAGTCGAGGGCATCCCCCTCCAGACTTTCCGGGAACAACCTTAGAGGCAGGTTCTCGTCGTCTACAGGCTTTCCTAACTTGTTAGCAAATAGTCGGAGGTGTGTCTTGGGATTACCCGTCCCATCGTACTTGTTAAACTTAGGGGTTTTGAACCCCTCAGGCAATTGCACATTGGGAAAGAGACAAAGCTCATCGTAGTCCAGGACTCCTTGCTTGTTCAACCCCTGACTCTTCCTCATAAACTCATCAAAACGATCAAGACGTTTGAGCAGCTTTATATCAACGGGAGCAGAAGATTCCCCCATTTCTGCCTTGGTTTGAACAATATGGTCTGGTAGGAATGGCTCAGCAACAGGGTGATAAAAGGTATGTGGCTCAGGTGGTATATTTGAAGTGATTTGGGGTGGTGGACCTCGCGTGTGAGTAAGAAAAAATGAAGGATGAGGAGGGTAAGTGTATGGCAAATTTGTGGTGGGATAGGTGAAAGTTTCTTCGGGTGCAATAGGAAATGATAGAGTAACAGTGGCATGGGCCGAAGGTAGGACAAACGGCTCTTGCTCAGGCTGTCTGGCGGGTACAGGTTCGGGTTGAACTCCACTGCTAATTAGCTCATCATTCAACTTCTTTTGCGCTGTCATTTCAGATGTCATCTCTCCAAACTTGGTAAGCATCTCAGTCAACTAAATCCCTAAACTTGCAGTCTCGGGTTGAGCGGTAATAGCAGACCTATCTGACTGTTCCGGTTGTGAACTCATGTTTACACGACTCCTCTGGGCTTGACTACGGGATCGCGTTATGATGGGGCTTCGACGAGAAGCTATATTTAAATATTACCTGAGAATTTTTGAAAGATTGCCTTTAGATTTAACCCTCGCTTAGTTATTCCAATAAAAATAAAGAAAAAGAAAAGAAAAAACAAGAGTTAGTAGATATTCAGAAAATTCGGATGCATGTCCTATGGGGGAACCCTTTTGTGCCAAGGGTAGGCCTAGCATGAAAATGCAGTCCTCCAGAGCAGGCACTATACAATACCTGATGGATCCGATCGACTGATCGTGTGAGGAATGATTTGAAAAATTTGGCCACTTGGAGTGAGAAAGACATTTGCCCTAAAACATGAGGACGAAGTCGGAACGGATTGCTTGCTTTGATCTACACATAAAATGATTTGTGAAAGGGATTGCCATGTCTCGATTAATTTATTCAATGAACCCTAAAGGGGAAAAAGCGAGTCAAATGGATAAAATTGGTGATTTATTCAAAATCGACTGATTTACCTAAAAATAGGTAAGCTGGATAACATTGACGATTTATTCAAAATTGATCGAATAGATAGACTTGGTCAACTGAATTGAATGAAATTGATGATCACTTCAAAATCAACTTGATTTCGCCCTAAAAATGGGTAAATTGGCCAAAGAGATGAAATGGAGTTAATGATTTATTTTAAAAATCGGCCAAATCCCTAAAAGGGTAAATTGGTCAAATGAATTGATGATTTATTCAAAAATCGACCGGATGACCCTGAAAAGGGTAAATTGGTCAAATGAATTGATTTATTCAAAAATTGACCGGATGACCCTAAAAAGGGTAAATTGGTCAAATGAATTGGATGAAATGAATTTATTCAAAAATGATTAGATTGAACTAAAATTGAATGAATTGACAAAAATGGATTGGATAAAATGGATGATTTGTTCAAAAATCGATTGAGTTCTCTACCCATTGGGTAGTTTCAAGAAATCATTACAATGCCTTAGTCTATGAGCCTCCTAAAATCAAGATTTGGCCTCCATTGATTTATCGTCTCAATAGTGAAGAATTATTTGGGTTTCTTCAAATTAATGTCCTTTACGCAAGGGATTTTTACCAATTTTGATAAAGTGGCCAAAAGGTGATTATTAGACGCTCATATTCCAAAGATCGCTCTATGAAAATGATCGGATCCTACCTTACCTTGTGCACTACCCTTTTGGATGATACAAAAAATGTAAACGTGCAAGTCTCCTTGGATTAAGTATCCGAGACATATGGTGGCTTATTCCTAAACACGGGATCCCCTAAATGGCATTCCCTTCCTAGGGTGGATGCGTGATGCCAGTTTATTAAAAGCAGTAAGATATGCAATTTGAAATGAGACATGACCTAAGGAACCCTTTATCTGCCAGGGTAGGCCTAAAATGGTATGGCATTATTAATTTATGAACGAAATATACCACAATTTTTAAACATGCAATAGCCTATCTATAAGGGTATGTCCTAAAAGAAGGTCATGCTCGACCTCTTATTTCCTAACGTTTGTGAATGCAAAGGCAAGAGACAAGGAAAGTTAGTTCAACACATAATCACATAACACGTTGGACAATTAAATGATATAAAAAGTAGGAAAAGTAAATAAGGAAAAGGGTGGGATCCCTCCCCTCGTGAATGGTGTCCCTACTAGGGCAAGGCAGACTCTACCCTAGGTGAACTATATGGATGCATGCGGTTGGGGTTCACTAATGCATCTAGACTCGATAAGCTCAGGTCCCCAAGCCTTCAGACTCGTGGCCAAGGGTCATCAATCCCAAGGCCCTTTGTCGGTGGCTCGAGCGATTCCCCAAACACCGCTACGCACACGTCGTGTTACGGCTGCATGTTTGAGTGAATCTATAAAAAACCCTCAACCTTCGACTAAAAACTAAAGGCTATCAACCCAAAGTTTAAAGCGGAAGATTGAGTGACCCATTGGATCGTGCTAAGCACACGTCGTGTCACGATCACACGTCCAAGTGGGTCTCCTAATCCTAATAGGGTGGAGTGGCGTGACAAGCCACTAAAAAGAAAATAAAGAGGGATGAATAATAAAGCGTATGCGCGTATGATAGTATACGTTTTGGAGGGGAGGGATCGAGAACCAACGCGTGGCTCTAAGGGTGACACACACCCCCCCCAAAATGCAAATGCAAAGCGCGAGATAAAGCAAGTACAATCATACATCCAATCATCCAATCATACATACGTGAGTGAGGGAGTAGTTTGATATGCGCGTACGTGGCAAAAAGTCCTAGAAAGGGAAAATGCAATCCTAATATCCAAATGCTATACATAACAAGGGTAGAAAAAAGGAAAAGAATGGCTAAATCAAATGCTTGGACCCACTTAGGAAGTCCCCAGTGGAGTCGCCAACTGTCGCGCCCCACTTTTTTTGGAAAAAATAAAATAATTGTTTTTTGTTGAATTTTATTGATTTGGGAAAAATGAATTTTGTTGATAAAAACAAAAATGGGTCTAAATGGGACTTTTGAAAATGCGACGATTTGACCCAAGAAAAATAGTTCAAAAAGGGTTTTTTATATGAAAAATGGAGTCGCCACTTGGTATAGAGTTAGGGTGTACCAAGTCACCCAAAAATGAATTTTTTAAAGAAAAAAGTAAGAAAACCCTTTTTAAACGACTCCTAGTCCACGTAAAACAAAGAAAAAGGTTCGGGAGTCACATTTGACGAAGGGGAAGGCAAGAATAAAAATCCAAGGCACCCCTTCGACCTAGTCAAGGCTAGTTGCGCGATTTAACCCTTATTTTCCTATATTTTCTACCCAAAGTATGTATTGCAAATTGGATTTGACTAATGAATGAGAAATGCAATCCTAAATCTAAGAAATGTTTCTTATGAGGCTTTTGGTCCCATTCACACGAGTCGTGACGGCCAATAAGGAAAGTCCTCATAGAAAATCATGAATGATGCAAATGAGGACTCAAATGAGAGTGTAAGTGTGCAAAGTGTAGAAAAAAGTGCATGTGTGCAATTTGAAAGTGTTTGTGTGCAAATGAATAAAAATATAAATGCTCGTGTGCAAGTGAATGAAAATAGTAAATATATAAGTAAAATAGGTGCAATGTGTGAAGTGAAAAGTAAAGAAAGTGAATAAGTGTGTGAATATGACATGTGGATTTAAAATATATAATTAGTGAGGAAAATAGTGAGAAAATGATATGAAAATGCATGAACTTAGAGGAATGCATCAGGTCGGGTATGGGAATGACCTCTAGTTTCGTGATCTCAATTTTCCCTTTGATTAGAAGGGAGAACTAGCGTGCTAAGGCTATTTTGAAGCCACACTCGCTCGTTTCCCTTACCCAAGGGGTTTCTCAGGCAAATGGACCCTATAACTAGCATGAAATGCAAAGGCCTAAAATGAAGGGAAAGGGAATCGGGGGCATGCAAAAAATGACAAAACTAAAAAGAATGCATGACATGTAATGAACATACAAACATGTACTAACGAGGGGAAATCCCTAAGGGTCTAGCGTTGGACTAGCCCATTCTATGAATTCCGACTAGCGTTGGACTAGTGGAAACGTACATTCATCCATTCCATTCATCTACACTACAGAAAGCTAGTAGACATGCCAAACGCTCATAAACACGTAGCACGTAACACTTAACATGCTCGACTAGATGCAAAACCTAATAAAGCAAGTAACACGTAACACATAGGCATGCAACCAAACTAATGAACTTATTACATTCACTAATTAAAACAAAAGGGGAAGGGGAAAATGGACCAAATTGCTCGCCAAAGCCCTATCTATTACAAGCCAAGAGGTGTACACATACCCCATTAAAAGAATAACTTCATGAAAATGAAAGTAAATGACATAAGTAAAAGGAATTAAGAAAAAACTAGGAAAGCAAAGTAGGCATGCAATTCACTTAACACGTTGGGTCACATAGGAGAGAAACAAAAGGGATAAAAGAAATTATACCGCCCCTTTGAATGGTGTCCAAATGAAAGAAAAATGGCTTCAAAACAATAAAAAGGTCAAGGTACCTCAAATAGTAAAGTATAACAAAGTCACCAAATCTCTCCTAATTGCAATTTAAATGAAATCAAATAATGCATAAGTTTCAGGAAAAGGACCCACCAAGGACCCAATTACCAATTAAAGACCCAATTGCAAACCTTAGTCAACCATTCGAATTCAATCGAAACATTTAAGCACTCCAAAGGTCTCAAGAGCCAAGAAAAGGTCAAACAACCAATTTATTTAGGGAAATTAAAAAATAGGCAAACACGAGCTCATTCGGTCATAAAACCCCTAAAGTCATGACTTAAGTGCAATTGACAAAGCATGGTAGTTAATTGAAACAAAACAAGCCATGAAGTTGCACAAATTAAAATTGCCAAGGACCAAATTGATGAAATTATTTAATTGATTGGGTTCTAGTGGAACAAGGAGAGACTTGGGGGGGGCCAAAGTGCAAATTTTTGAAAGTTCCATGCATGCAAATCACGTAGAAGAAGAATTTCTGCAACAAACAATTTCTGCAATGCCAAACCAGCTGCACTTCTTCATAATTTGTGAACTTCCTTAGGCTTTTAGACCAAAACAAATGCAGTTCGCACAAAATAACAAAACACCACTTGATCTACCCACTTTATAATGCAACAAAACAATCAATCAAACAAAAAGAGCCTGCAAAAATGATGAAGCAAATTTTCTGCTGCAACATTCATCCAGAATTTTTCCTTTTTGCAACTTTAAACTCTCAACTGCAGGTTTCATAGAAAACTTCAAACAAAAGCCAGCAAAGACCCTCACTCAATCACCATTTAACAACTAAACACTTTGATTAACACAACACAGCTGAACATGCAACAAAAAAGGCAGAAAAACACCCCCAAAAACTCATGCAACTCGGCTGAAGCTATGCTGCGTTTTCTTTTATTGCAACTTTCAGGGTTTCTGATGCAGTTCAAACGCAAGGAACAACTTAGACAACAAAGGTTTGGACAAGATTATCAAACATTCTTTCCACTTTTTAATCATAAAACTCTTATGTGTAAACACAACAATTCAAGGAAAGAGAGCATGCAAATCTGGAAAATTTTCTCTGCAGCATTCTACAATTTTTCAGCCACGGCATTTCCTCATCATGCAAACCAGATTTTTAAGTCAAATACAAAGCTTTGATTAGATATTTCTCAAACCAACATCTTAACTCTAACTAATCAACAAGCTGCTTAACTCAACTCCAAACAAACAAAAACAATGAAAGAGCTAATGCATTACAGAAAATCTGGACAGACATTCATGTAGAATGCTTTGGCAATCTGAAATCCACTTTCCAACTCAAATATTTTAGATGTTTAAACGCTCAAACTCAACACCCAACCTTCCATTTCCTCCCTTCAAAACACAATTAAACATGCAGCTGAAGTACAAACTCAGAACGCAGCCATGGAAAGATCAGTAAGAGGAAAAAATGCAGCAAAAGTTTCAGCAAACTAGAAAACTTTCGTCAAACCGAAGCATTCTTAGCTTCTGTAATTTTCAGATGAAGACTTTCTGCAATTCGGCACCTTGCCAAACCAGCTCTCAAGCATAATCAAGTCCAAACACAAGGCTTTAAACTAGGCAGCAAGCTATCATCCAAACAAATAGAAAAAAAAAACTGAGCAAAATCCAGTGCAAACACAAATAAAATACGTTCAGCAAGTTGAAAATCTGGAACATATAAAACTGATTTGGCAAGTTGAAATGCATTTTCCAGCAAGTGCTTGGGCATGAATCCGAATTTACCTCGGCTGAATCATTGTGTTAAGTACCCAAAACTAACATGCAAGGCTACTTAATGAAATTACTATCATTTCTAGTTCAGATCAAGTTCGGACAGCTACTATAAACATCCACAAATCCAGAATTTTGTTCAACCATTCTCGGATGATCTTGCATGCAGCAAATTCTTTTGTTTCATCTTTATTTCTTGCTTAGCCGACTGATTATCCTCATGCAAGACTTAATCATCTGATTTTTACTTAGCTAATTACATTTATGAGCTCAGATTGTCACAAATAAACAGATTAAAGACTGCATTTCCTGAACAGGCTCTCGGCACAACCATCTCCGTCAAAATCAGATTTCTTATCCCTTGATTTCATCGTCCAAGTGCTTAACCATCACATGCAAGCTCTTAAACAATCTCATCTATCTCTAATTAGCTAGTCTAGGACCAGAGTTTACCTCGGTTTGAAGCTTAGCTCATGCAACAAGAAACTGCAAATTTTTTCTTTCTCGGCTCACTCTCGGTCGGCACAGGATTGCAGCCTGCCAACTCCCTCTCTTGCTCAAGCTTGCACACGGAATGAAGGAAATGGTAACTCTCGGCCTTTTCACCAGCTCACGGATGGGATGAAGAAGGCTGCGAGTCACTCTCTCTTTTCTTTCTAGTCTACGGTCAGAAGGTGAAGGAAACTCAACTCTCACTCTCTCGATTTTGTGCAGAATGCAGCTCCCTCTACCTCTCTGGTTTTCTCTCTTCGATGGTTCCAAGGCAGAGGGTATTGTTGTGGTTGAGGTGAGCTAGTGGAGAGAATTCGTGGTTTAAGGGTAGTGGAGTGTTTGAAAGGAAATGGTGAGTGGTGACTGAGATGTCATCCGGCAGAATTGGAGATATATATATATATTTTTTTTTTGAAACAAACAAAATTGATAATAATAAAAAGAAATAACCAAAACAAAATAATTAACATTTGATGAAAAATAAACTAGAACAATAGAATGCAATTTCCATTTCTTTTCCATTTCCCATTTTCATCGTTTTTCTCTTTTTTTTTTTCTTCTTTTTTTTTCAAAATAACTTAACAAAAATAAACAAAATGCCAAAAGATTGAATTTAGAAGACATAAAACATATTTTGTGGGCAATTTTCTTTTTTTCTTTTTTCTTTTCTCTCCTCTTTTCTTTTCACTTTCTCATTTTCATTCATTTTCCAAGAGATTCTATGCTAACAACTTAAAAATAAAAATAAAACTAAAAATCGAATAAAACTAAAATGAAAAAATTAAAAATAAACAGCAAATGAAATTACACCAAAATTTGGTGTCTACAGCCCCTTTTCCCCTCATTTTAGGATTTTTGCACCTCATACTAGGTATAGGGTACATTTGCCTGAAGAGTCCCCTTAAATATGGGATATAGACGAGTGTGGCTTTTTCTAAGCCTTAGCACGCTTATATTCCCTCTATCAAAGGAAAAATCAAGTCACAAAGTTAAGAGTCCCCGTACCCGTTTTGCTTGCATTCCCATAGGATTCATGCATTTCATTCATTCACTATCACATACACGTACTTTATATTCTAACCCTTTTTCCACATTCTCACTTCACACTACTTTTGGACGTTTTCACTTAACTACTCACACTTTACACTTTTATTTACACACGTGCACCTTTATATCCCTTCACTTGCACACGAACACTTTTTATCTTCATTTGCACACCTCCACTTACATCCTATTATTTTTATCATTTTTCTCATTTCACACAAACTCACATTTTCACATGGCATGCATTCCACTCATTTGTACGTCATTTAGATTTATGTGTGACCTCTCCAAAGGATCATTACTGGGCTTCACAATTAATGTGATTGGCACCACTCAACCTTTGAAGAGAAATTTCCCCCATGTCCCCTAGGTCTAGGTTTTTGCATTCACTTAGTCATATCCAACATGCGATACATACCTTGGGTAGAAAAATTAGGAGAAATTGGTTTAAGTCACGCAACTAGCCTTGGCTAGGTCGAAGGGGTGCCTTGGATTTTTATCCTTGCCTTCCCCTTCGTCAAATGTGACCCCCGATCCCTCTTTTGGTTACGTAGACCCAAAAGTTCTCTAAAAGGGTTTATTTACTTTTTCATTCAAAAACAAAAATCATTTTTGGGTGACTTGGTACACCCTAACTCTATACCAAGTGGCGACTCCATTTTTGATACAAAAAACCCTTTTTGAACTTTATATGGCCAAATCGTCGCATTATCAAGTCCCATGGCCTTTATTTTCATTTTGCACACGTTCACACCACACTACACACACACCACACATTCATTCAAAAAGTGGGGCGCGACAATTAGATTATGACCCTATTAATTCTTACTCTAGTTGGTTTTAAGTCCTATTAGATTTGATGCTATACAAATTGAGGGTGCACTCAAGTTTTTTAATCTCATGAAACAAACAAACATGGGAATTAAATAATATCATGCAAATTACAACACATTCAAATTCTAGATGAAATCATAGATGACAAAAACAATTTTTTTTTCTTTTGGGCTCTCACATGCAATGCCAATTCGATGGCCAAATAATACTTCAAAGATAGCCTTTCAAATCTGGAAAATGGCTGAACAGTTTATAAAATGCGACCAACTTTGAGCTACTATATCTCAATGTTCAAAACTCTGATTTCAGTTACGTTTCTTGTGTTTTAAACCTTGGTTAGAATTTTAATTGAGTTACAAATTTCAGAGGCTAGTTCACTTTCTGTGAATTTTACCGAATTTCCAAAGTTTACCGAAAACTAGGACTGAAGCTGTCTTGTAGTACGAATCAGCCACTTTAAGCTGAAATTTGAGTGTCTTCCATTTAGAATCTTGGAAAAGTGTCTTCTAGGACCTTTTAGCACTTTAAAACAAGATTTCCATTGGTATAAAATTTTTCAGTTTTGGACCTACGGAGTGCAAGATATGATTTTTCAAAGATTGCTCCTTAAAACTGAAATTTTTGAACTTGATGAGAAATGAGTTTTTGGAAACTTTTCTCTACCCTTTGATAATGATTGATCGTTTTAAACTCAATTTCGTGAAGAAAATTAGTTTTTCTTGTGTTAATAAATCCTCACTTTTGAACCTTTGTTTTGAGTGGTTAAGGTTCGTGTTTGAGATATCAACTAGTCAAACAAAGTGTGCCTTCTTTTTTGATTAATACATGATTGTGAGTGAGAAATATTTGTTAATTGTCCAAGCGCTCAAGGAGATTTCGAAGGGAATCTCGGTGCAGACACCTAAAACTTTGTTTACTCAATTATTTTGAATCGGTGAGTGTCAAGTGCATGACTTGTTGTGTTTACTTGATTTATCTGCTTATATACGTGAATATCACCTAATGAGACGAGTGTGTACTTTATCGCACTTGCTCTCCTTTACTCGAAATTTACTTACATTAAACTTGATTTTCAAAGTCGATTGGAGTGAATCTCGCCGACAAAAAAAAATATACTTGTTTACTTGTGCATGTCGTGTTGTCGTGCGTGTCGTGTTATCGAGTGGAGTGAACCTCCTCGACTTATGGGGACGCCCAACTCTCTTAGCCAATCTTGCAACTTGAGCCGGCATGGGCTTGGTCAAGAAGCTGGATAAACCAAGAGAATAACAAAACAAAACTTGATCTTTTGAGATCTTGTTCGGCATACTCTTCGAGTATCGCCTTTTTTCGTGCGTGTTTGGTTACGGATCTGAGATGGTGGAATGTTGGCTGGAGGTAGTAAGTAGAGCTTCTATGGACTTCAAACCTATCCAGTTGACGGAGTGTCAACTCCTGGAGGTAGTGGATCGAGCATTGGCAAAGCATGTGGAAATTAGCTCCTGAGAGCTCTTGTATCCTATTCAAGTGTGTTTAAATTGTTAATCGTGAATTACTTGACTTTATCGCTTTATTTATGGCATAAATGTTATTGATACTTGAACTACGTGCTTGCATGACTTTCTTGGCCTCACTGAGTATTGGCTCATCCCATTAGTTATTTTCCTTAATAGGAACCGTAATGGAAGAAGTTAAGGAAATGCCGACTTGAGGCACTTTTGTATTAGTGTTTTGATTGTAATCGAATAGACACTTTTGGATGTTGTATATTTTGGGGAAAGTGGTTATAAATTTGAAATTGTGATGTAAGATTGAATATTTATGTATGGAAATGACTTCGTACGTTTATTCCGACTTTCATTGTTAGTATTAGACATTAAGTTTGAATTGGAATTGTCTCGAGTCCTGGCGAGAGCTGTACAGGCGTCCCGCAGATACCCTTGGGTTCGCCCTTGAGAGAAGTGGGGGTGTCACAATTGGTATCAGACCCTAGGCTTTAGATCTTTGTAGTGTATCTTAGACTAAAGGTTTTGGATGCCGGACTGTGGGACTAGTTCGAAAATTAAGTGACCGCTTGTAGGGATGAAAAATTAGAGCCTAAGTTTAAAGATTTATTTGGGGAGATATTTTAGAGATTTTACTCTCGAGAATAGTGACTAGACCACTTAGTTGTACCTTAAATAATGTTTGAGCGAGTTAGTGACTTTAAGTTTCTAACCTGAAAATTGTGATTGTTTCGCAAGGATGGATAATTGAAATGGACATGCTGCTAATGGTCACGGTCATGCCAATGGCCATGTAGAGCCCCTTAGGCCTATTTACTACCGAGCTCGTGGTGGAGCAGCTCGTGTGCACTACTCGCCTGCTACTAGGTACCCTCGATGTTCGTGTAGGGTGGCGTACGCGTACCCTAATGACTTAGTACTGGCCCTTGACGACGAGCGTCGTCAGTTAGTTGATACCAACAGAGATCTACTTCAGGAGGTTGAGGAGCTAAGCCATATGGTGAACGCTCAGGGTGGTAGGATTGCAGAACTAGAGGGGACATTAGTAGACGAGGGGGCTAGGACTGAGGCCGCCCGTGATAAGGTTCGGAGAGTTAGAGCTCGACTCATTAGGATAGTCGAGAAGGTTCGAGATCGGGCTTCCAGGATTCTAACTGACACCTCCATGCTGATTGATGAGGTGATGGATACAGTACAGAGTCCAGTCCCTAAGGGCACTGAGGAGGATCCGGAGGAGGACCCTAAGGAGGAGGTTCCACCTGATAGCCCTACAGCGGACTAGACTTAGAGTGACAGACTTTTAACTTTTGTGGTTAGAAATAGCTGGGGTGATGCTAGTGCCAAGGCCATTGTATTTTGCTTGACTGTGTGGCATACTTTTGAGGCATTTGACTTTACTTTGGTCGTATGTGACTAAAAGTACTTTTGTGGCACTTGTGTGCTATATTTTTGAAATATCCCATGACTTGCAAATTGTATGGAACTTAAAGTATTAATGTATGTAAATTATTGCTATTTCCAATATTTTTGTGATTGATTCTTGGTTTCAACATTTCCTCGCATAATTATTTTATTTCTTGCACTAGGCACAACTAGGATTATGGACGGACGAAGGAGTGGTAAAGGCCGTGGGTGAGGGTCTAGGCAAAACCAACCTCAAGGGGATGAACAAGGATCGGCAACTGGACCGACCCAGGGACAAGAGAATGTAGAGGGTAACCAAGTGGCTACTACCATTAATAGAATGACTGATATCCTTGAACGGTTAGCTGAGAGACAGGGTCCAGGACCACTTAACCAACCTGGGGGATAGGATGGGGGGAAGATTGAGCTTTGAAGAGGTTTCTGAAATTTAATCCGCCTAAGTTTATTGGAGGACCTGACCCCGAATTAGCAGAGAATTGGCTAGAAAGAATGACTAATATTTTCGCCGCCCTAGATTATGCGGATGAGAGGTGAGTGACTTTTGCTGTCTTTAAGTTTGAGGGTACAGCACGCGCTTGGTGGGATATGATAAGGGGAAAATAGGAAAGAGCACAAATCCCTTGGACCTGGGAAAATCTTTTAAGAGAGTTTAATTAGAAATTTCTCCCGCCCTTGATTCAAGAAAAATGGGATGATGAATTCATAAAAGTGAAGCAGGGGGTGTCTAGCTGGCTGAGTATGAAGGAAAATTTACTAAACTTTTTAGGGGCGCCCCGGAATTGGTAGCCACTGAGAGGAGAAGGATAAGGCGATTTGTACAGGGACTTAACGTGGAGATTCAAGAGGGGTTAGCAGCGGCCCAAATCTCTACTTTCACCGAAACCCTAGAGAAGGCACAGAGAGTTGAAAGTGCAAGGCTGCAAGTTAAGGATTTTCATGCCAAGAAAAGGGGCATTCCTAGTCATCCTCTTAGACAAGCAGATAAGGGTACCCCACCTTCTAAAAAGGAAACAAGAACGGGAGGAGTAGAGACATCTAGTACACCAAAAAGGACTCAATCAAGAGGAGACCACAATGGATGAGGTCAACCGAGGGAGACACCTCCAAATGGTCAGGCTGTGGCTCCTCAAGTTATTTGTGGTTATTGTCGTAAACCTAACCATACAGAGAATAAGTGTTGGAAGAAATCAGGAAAGTGTTTGTATTGTGGCAGCACTGAACATCAGATCGCGAACTGCCCGAGTATACCGAAGGAAGGAGGTAGTGCTCAACGGCCAGACAAGTCGGTATCTAAACAATCTAGTAGTGGAGGAAGTCGATCTAAAGCGCCAGCTAGGATTTATGCATTAGACTAACAACAGGTTTCCGATCCGCTAAGGTCATTGAAGGTATGATTCTTGCTTTCCATTGTTTAGTTAAGGTTCTAAGTGACCATAGTACGACACACACTTTTGTAAAATCCTAGACTCATGAGATAGAATCAAAGTTTGACTGCTAATTGGGTGAATAGAAATTGTGGGATATGGGTTGGAGAGTGTAAGTTATTAATTAATCTGATAAGCGTGACTATTAAGGGGTATGACTATTATCCTAAGTGTGAATTTCGAGGACGAAATTCTTTTTATGGAGGGGAGGATGTGAGGACCCGAAAATTTTCTTATTTTATCGTATATTACTAGCTTATTTAAATATTTATTCACCCGTTTTCTCTGAATAATTTATTTCAACTATTTTAAATCCATTTACACGAAACAATGTCTCACTTATGCTTTCAAAACGTTTCGTCAGAAAAATTTATTTTTCGGAGGCTTGTTCGGTAAGAAATAACGAGTACACGTTTTTTGAGGTAAATTCAATCGTTGAGTGCATTAGTTTTTGAGAATTAAGAATGAATAATAATAGGTTAAGAAAAGTTAATTGAGGCATTAGTGGTGAATGAGTTCAAAAAAAAAATTCGCTTTATCGCGCGCGAATCGAAAATTCACGTATATCGAGCCACAACGGCTAAGTAGAGATTAAGAAACTTATTCTATACTACTAAGAGTGAATAATTATAATGTTAAATGAAGCACATTAAAGGTATAGTGTACAAATGAAACGAACCCGAGAGGAAACGGACACGAAACGCTCGCGCGCGAAACTTTTGGTAGTTGACTTTTGAGACAAACTTTGGCCCCAAGTTTCCAAGCTTCCAAGGGAAGCTTTAGTTATCAGCAACCATCTCTCTCTCTTCTCATTCTTGCTGGATGAAAGCTTCCAAGGGAAGAAGGAGAAGAGCATCTCTTCATTTCACCTCATTTGAGCTTCCATTTTCACTCAAATCTTTCACACAAACTCACAAATATTTGGAGATTCACTTACTCTTGATGGAGGACCTCATCTTGCCGGTTTTCTTAGGAACTTTTGGGACCAAAATTTTTTTATTTTACTCCAAAGTGTAGGAGGTAATCATCCGATCACTTAATCTTAACTTTAGTGGGATTATTTTTGCTAGGAAGCTTGTAGCTTCATGGTTATTGTTGTGGTTTGAGTTTAAATATTGGAGTGGGCTCTATGAAATCCCACAATGGATATATTGGACTGTTATGGTGATAATGAATGTTGTTTGAGGTAATTCTGTGTTAAACAAGAGGATATTAGTTAGAAAAGTGAAAGGAAAACCGAAGGAAATTTTCGTAGGAAGCTGACTGAATTCTGCCCTGTTATTTCTGTGCACTTGGTTTGAATTTTTGGTGATCAAATGATTGTAAAACTTATGTATATATGTTGTGTGTGGTGTGTATAAAGTTTCTATCAAAAATCATTTGGATTGGTTGGATGAAAATTGAATTTTGGCAAGAACAAAATCTGGAAAACGTGTAACAGTGGTCCTCTGGCAGTGTTCTTTGAACGAACATATCTCTCTGTCCGGACGTCAGAATTGACTGCTGTCAGTGGCATTCAAAACTAGCCATCTTTAGTTTTCTAATGGTGTATATGAACCTTCTAATTCGAACCGGGTCATCTATAGTGATTGAGCAAAGTCTGCTATCCTGTTTCATTGTCAAACCGAGGGAAAGCTAGAAGCTGCAACTTGTGGCTCTGTTTTCTCTCACTTGCCAACTGAATTGTTCTGATGAATTGTAACCTTTTGAATTTAATTTTCAATGCCACCAAGCATTCCAAATTCCAACCTGTATTGAGTGAGTTATGGTCTAAGTCCCAAACTGCAGCAAATCTGGAAAACCCTCTTTTCATGCTGGCCGACTGGTTTGGTTGCTTGTGAGAGGTTTTATTTTGAAATTTTGATGTCAACCAACTAAAATTGCTTATGAAATGTTTCTTGGGTCTTGGTTTCACAAAAGAACAAATTGGGCTGATTTCATGATACAAAGTGTTTGAAAAGGAAAGAGAAGCTTGAGTTGGCAGATTTAATTTGAAATTTCACAAACTTCAGTCGTTTTGTTAACTGCCTTCCCACGTTAGTTTTTGCTTGAAATTTGGTAGAGATGTAGTTAATATATGAAAGATTTAGTGTACCAAATTTGGTGTATTTTCAATGCCCATTCGATGGCCAAATAATACTTCAAAGATAGCCTTTCAAATCTGGAAAATGACTGAACAGTGTATAAAATGCGACCAACTTTGAGCTGCTATATCTCAATGCTCAAAACTCTGATTTCAGTTCCGTTTGTTGTGTTTTAAACCTTGGTTGGAATTCTAATTGAGTTACAAATTTCAGAGGCTAGTTCACTTTCCGTGAATTTTATCGAATTTCCAAAGTTTGCCAAAAACTAGGACTGAAACTGTCTTGTAGTACGAATCAACCACTTTAAACTGAAATTTGAGTGTCTTCCATTTAGAATCTTAGAAAAGTGTCTTCTAGGAACTTTTAGTACTTTGAAGCAAGATTTCCAACGGTAAAAAATTTTCCAATTTTGGACCTACGGAGTGCAAGATATGATTTTCAAAGATTGTTCCTTAAAACTGAAATTTTCGAACTTGATGAAAAATGAGTTTTTGGAAACTTTTCTCTACCCTTTGATAATGATTGATCGTTTTAAACTCGATTTCGTGAAGGAAATCAATTTTCTTGTGCTAATAAATCCTCACTTTTGAACCTTTGTTTTGAGTGGTTAAGGTTCGTGTTTGAGATATCAACTAGTCAAACTAAGTGTGCCTTCTTTCTTGATTAATACATAATTGTGAGTGAGAAAGATTTGTTAATTGTCCAGGCGCTCAAGGAGATTTCGAAGGGAATCTCGGTGCGGACACCTAAAGCTTTGTTTGCTCAATTATTTTGATTCGGTGAGTGTCAAGTGCATGACTTGTTGTGTTTACTTGATTTATCTGCTTATATACGTGAATATCACCTGATGAGACGAGTGTGTACTTTATCGTACTCGCTCTCCTTTACTCTAACTTTACTTACATTAAACCTGATTTTCAAAGTCGAATGGAGTGAATCTCGTCGGCAAAAAAAAAAAAACTTGTTTACGTGTGCATGTCGTGTTGTCGAGTGGAGTGAACCTCCTCGACTTATGGGGACGCCCAATTCTCTTAGTCAATCTTGCAACTCAAACCGACATGGGCTTTGTCGCGCCCCACTTTTTGAATGCGAATGTGTTGTGTGGGTAGTGGTGTGAGATGTGAGTGTGTAGTGTGTGTGTGAACGTGTGCAAAATGAAAAGTAAAAGGCCATGGGACTTAAGAATGCGACGATTTGGCCAAGTGAAGTTCAAAAAGGGTTTTTTTAATGAAAATGGAGTCGCCACTTGGTATCGAGTTAGGGTGTACCAAGTCACCCAAAAATGATTTTTTGTTTTTGACTGAAAAAAGTAAATAAACCCTTTTAGAGAACTTTTGGGTCTACGTAACCAAAAGAGGGATCGGGGGTCACATTTGACGAAGGGGAAGGCAAGGATAAAAATCCAAGGCACCCCTTCGACCTAGCCAAGGCTAGTTGCGTGACTTAAACCAATTTTTCCTAATTTTTCTACCCAAGGTATGTATCGCGTATTGGATATGTCTATATGAATGCAAAAACCTAGACCTAGGGGGACATGGGGGAAATTTCTCTTCAAAGGTTGAGTGATGCCAATCACATTAATTGTGAAGCCCAACAATGATCCTTTTGGAGAGGTCACACCTAAACCTAAATGACGTGAAAAATGAGTGGATGAATGCATGCCATGAAAAATGTGCGTTTGTGTGAAAAAGTAATAAAAACAATAGTGTGAGGGGAAGTGTGCAAAGAAAATGTCCTTGAATGTATAAAATATACTCCAAGTGCTAGTGGGCAAAATGCATGTATGCAATTTAGAGAAAAGTGTGAAAGTGTCGGTGTGCAAATGAAGATGAAAGTACTCGTGTGCGAGTGAGGATAAAAGTGTTCGTGTGCAAGTGAAGATAACAGTGTTCGTGTGCAAGTGAAGATAAAAAAGTGTTCGTGTGCAAATGAGACAAAAGTGAAAGTGTGATGATAGAGTGGATTGAGGATGCATGAGCTTAGGGAATTCATGCATGTTGGGTACGGGGAGACCTAAATCGTGACTCAATTTGCCCTTCTATAGAGAGGATACAAGCGTGCTAAGGCTTTAGAAAAAGCCACACTCGTCTATATCCCATATTTAAGGGGACTCTCCAGGCAAATGAACCCTATAACTAGTATGAGATGCAAAAATCCTAAAATGAGGGGAAAAGGGGTGCGAGGAGCATGCCAGATGATAAAACTAAGGGAAGATGCATGATATGTAGTGAACAGGCAAATAATGCATTAATGGAAAACAAAGGAAAAATCCTATTGGGACTAGCGTTGGACTAGCCCTTTCTATGAATTCCTAATGAAATAATGAGCCACAACTAGCATTGGACTAGTGTGGTGACGTACATTCATCCATCACATTCATTCATAGCTATGGAAAGCGATTAGACATGCCAAACACCTATAGACACATAGCACATAACAATTAGCATGCTCGACTAGATGCAAGAGCCTAATAAAGCGAGTAACACTTAACACGTAGGCATGCAACCAAGCTAATGAACCTATTACATTCACTAACTAAAACAAAAGGGGAAGGGGTAAATGGACCAAATTGCTCGCCAAGCCCTATCTATTACAAGCCAAGAGGTGTACACATACCCCATAAAAACATAAAGGGGAAAGGGTAAATGGACCAAATTGCTCGCCAAGCCCTATCTATTACAAGCCAAGAGGTGTACACATACCCCATAAAACTTAAATAAAAGTAAAAATGCATGCAAAGAGGTAAGGAAAGCGAAGTAGACAGGCATATTCACATAACACATAGGAGCACGTAGGGTCAAATGAAGTGCAAATGAGGGATAGAGTGTACCTCCCTTGAATTGGGCCCCAATGAAGTGAAATCACTTATTTATCCTCCAAAATAAAAGAAATGGTCAAGGTACCAATTTATTTGGGAAAATTAAAGAAAATAGGCAATCACAAGCTCACTTGATCGTAAAATCCCTAAAGTCATGACTTAAACGCAATTGAAACAAAGCATGGTAGTTAATTGAAGCAAACAAGCAATGAAATTGTAGAATTAAAATTGCCAAGGACCAAATTGATGAAGTTATTCAATTGATTGGGTCCTAGTAGAACAAGGGGAGACTTGAGGGATCAAAGTGCAATTTTCAGCAATTGTTTCATGCAAAACTCATGCAAGCTACGTAGACAAGAAAACTTCTGCAATTTACTTTCTATTCAAACTTCTATCAACCGAGAAAGGAAACTGCTGCACTTCTCATTTCCATTTCCAAGCTTTGATCAAAACATTTCATCTAAGCATAACAATTCCATCATTTGCAAGATTAAGGCAGCTACTCTTATTGCAAGATTAAAACAAGAAGTGAAGCTGGCCATCAAGGGTGAAAAACTAAACAGCAAGACAGCAATAAAAGGAAAACATGTCGCAGGTTTTCTGCAACAGAAAATTCGGCAGCTTGCCAAACTTTCTTCAACCAAGAAGACATCATCTCATGCTCCACTCTTATGCGCAAAAAACATTAACTAAACACACAATGCCGTTGCACATATGAAGTTGGAGCTGACCATCAAGAAAGTAAAAAAACTAAACAGCAAAGAAGAAAGAGTGCAGCAAAGTTTTTCTGCAATTTGTTTCCTAAGCTTTGAAGCCTCGACAACCAAGAATAGATTAGAAAACTTCTTAATCAATCTTCCAAGCTTTGAACTAACTAACAACTGCACAACTACCATAATCCAAGCAAGCAAAATCATACAAGGAAACTATGTTAACTCATAAAGGAGTTCATGCAAGGCAACGAAGAAACATTCTGCAATCAAAGCTTGCTGCAATTTTCCAGGTTTGGTTCATTATCATGGCAGGAAATGCAATTCTCAACAGAAAAAATGTAACTTGCAGCTAACATGTCCAGGATGTGCTTAGCCAAAGATCAAAGACATCATGAACTCCAAACTTAAACCAGCGAAAGACAAAGACCACAGAAATTGACCCATGCCGCTGCAACGAACCAAAGGCTTTTAGCTTGTTGCAGCCAGCTTCATGTAAGTTATGGAAGAAGTAAACTTTCTGCAATCAAATCTGTCCGCAAACTCCAGAATTTTCTGAAGTTTCCAGCTCTCAAACAGGAGGAAAACAGCCGTGAAACATGGATTCAAATGGAAATGCAAAACATGGATTCAGCCACTATTTTCTTTTCATAATCTAACAATGGAATTCAAGACATATGCAGCCCACAAAACTCAAGAAAACAGCCATCTTTTCGAAACAAAAGCCATGAACATACGTCCTACCCTCCAACCCAGCCATAAATTATGCATCTCCCATAATTTTTCAACCCAGATTGCGCATAAAGACCACCAAGAGAAACAGCTATGGACATTAACAAAACAAGCATAGCTAACGCAAACCCCTTTTTCTTCAAACTCAAACCAGATTCATAGATAGAACTTGTATGGAGGACACAATCAAGTGTAAAGACCAAGACTTTCAGCATTCAAACATGATTCAGCAACTTATAAACCAGTCCAAAGTAAAAAATGTTACCTTTAATCCTTGACCGAAGCTTGATGTATTCCAAAAGATGAAATCTTTGTCTCTCTGGCTCTCTTGCAGCTGCACCTCCTGATTCTTTTCCTTTGCTACAACGAACCAGAAACCTTTTCTTCCTTCCTTGCTATTCAGATTCTCCCTGGAGCCCTCAGCCGTCAGCTCTCTCTTGTTTCAGATTCCCTTCTCCTTTGTTCAGCTTTTTCTCTCTTCCTTCACTTTTGTTTCCGCCGTTACCCTCCAAAACCTCCCTGTTTTCTATCTCTCAAAAAATGGTTCCCTTCTGTCTCTCGTTTTCCTTTCCGTTCACTCAATAAGTCTCCCGTAGCTTTTGCTTCTCTACAGCCGGACCCCTAATCTCTCTTTTGCTCTCCCTGTTTCGTTTTTGCCTTCCCCTCCAACCTCTCCTATCTTCCGCTGTCTTTTTTTCTATTTTCTTTCCCCCGTTGGTTCCCCCTTTGCGGCTGTCTTGCGGCTTTCCTTTTATATCTAGGAACCACAACCCTAAACCTTCAGCCAGCTCTTCTATATTTACAACCCAAGGGGCTGCCCGAAGTCCTCCCTTGCAAGCTGCAAAAACGCAGCTTACAAGTCGCGTTTCTCTTCTTTATTTTTATTTTTATTTTTTTTTTAACTTTCAACTTAATAAATACAGAAATGATAAAATATAAATAATAATAATAATAATAACAAATTGCCAAAAACCAGGTAATAATAATAATAATAATAATGAAAATAATTTAAAAACTAAACAACTAAAAACAACAAAAATGGCCATTTTTCCATCTTTTTTGTTTCATTTTTCATATTTTTCATTTTTTCTTTCAAGAAAGCATTGAATTTAAATTACAAACGACTAAATCATATTTTTTTTGAATGCTTTTCTTTTCTCTTTTTTTTCTTTTTCAACAAATTCTATGATAAAACTTAAAAATAAAAATAAAACTGGAAACTAAAAACTAAAAATGAACACGACAAATAAAAAACTAAAAATGAAATTACACCAAAAATTTGGTGTCTACAGGCTTGGTCGAGAATCTGGATAAACAAAGAGAATAACAAAATAAAACTTAATCTTTTGAGATCTTGTTCGGCATACTCGTCGAGTATCGCCTTTTTTCGTGCGTGTTTGGTTACGGATCCGAGAGGGTGGAATGTTGGCTGGAGGTAGTAAGTGGAGCTTCAAAACCTACCCGGTTGACGGAGTGGCAACTCCTGGAGGTAGTGGATCGAGCATTGGCAAAGCATTTGGAAATTAGCTCCTGAGAGCTCTTGTATTCTACTCAAGTATGTTTAAATTGTTAATCATGACTTACTTGACTTTATCGCTTTATTTATGGCATAAATGTTATTGATACTTGAACTACGTGCTTGCATGATTTTCTTGGCTTCACTGAGTATTGGCTCATCCCATTAGTTGTTTTCCTTAACAGGAACCAGAATGGAAGAAGTTAAGGAAATGCCGACTTGAGGCACTTTTGTATTAGTGTTTTGATTGTAATCGACTAGACACTTTTGGAAAAGTGATTGTAAATTTGAAATTGTGATGTAAGATTGAATATTTATGTATGGAAATGACTTCGTACCTTTATTCTGACTTTCATTGTTAGTATTAGACTTTAAATTTGAATTGGAATTGTCTCGAGTCCTGGCGAGAGTTGGGCAGGCATCCCGCGGATACCCTTGGGTTCGTTCTTGGGAGAAGTGGGGGCATCACATTGCTAGCTCTCGGTGTTAAATTCCAGCTTAGAGTTTAAATTTTGAGTCAAGATATATGTTGAATATATGCTAGGTAAAGGCCTAATATAGCTAGTTTTGTGGCTGAAAAAGGACCCCTTTGTATCTTATCATTTGTGGACTTGTTTGGGGCTGTTTGGCTATGAAAGTTAGCTTTGAAATTGGAGGAAAATGTAAGGAAAAAATAGGGGAAATGCTGTCCGTTTATTTTCTTGTAGTATAAGTGAGTAAAAGTGAAAGTGGGAATGTGATTTTTGGATGATTTGGACTTAGGTTGCTTACGGATGCTCGAGTCCACTTTAGTGGTGGTATACGAGCTGAAATTTTGCCAAAATCCATACATTTGCATGGTGAACGTGATGACCATTTTAAACATGATGTTTAGTTGCATATGTCAAGTTTTAAACGTAAAATATTTTACCCGTTTTCCTTCCAAAACACAAAAGGAGCGTGCATGTATCTTGCATGGGGTTACTTGGCCATGAGGTTTATTTATATAAGTTTTATTTATATGATCTTTCTTGATATTAACAAACGAAGGTTGAGGTGTGAATCTATGGCATTTTGTTTTTCTCTTGCATATGATTTTACTCAAAGCACTTGTTACAATCTATTTCTTTGCATATGTATTACTTTTGAGCCAAGACAAGAGGTTTAAATGAAAGGAAATGAGTTTCTTTAAATCATCTTCTAGTCGGACAATTTCCAACTTTGCACTTTGAAAGTCTTGACCTAACATCTTCAAATGTTTGACTATAATCGATGCTTATGTGCTCCAAATGACTCTTAAAACATTGATTTAGTGTGCACATGAGGTTTTCTTCTTGTTTTGAACAAGAAATGTTATATTTTTTTTATAAGTTATATGGGTATAAAACTGGTAAATTGATGCATCTTCTAAATGAAGTTTTGAAACCTCAATTCCTTCATGCATTCTGGCTTTGTATTGCTAGTCTTTTAATATAGTATATGACCATAGGACTCGAGAGAGTTCAGGAGGACGAACCAAGGTTGAAGTGAAAGATTGCTATTGATTGGTGAGTGTTCCTTGCATGCTGTGCTTCCAATGACTGTGTGAAATGTTATGAATGTTTTTTTGAATGTTAAATGTTTTCAATGATTGTTAAACGAATTTTCAATGGACGAGCGTATACTTTATCGCACTCGATCTAAGCGAATGTGAATTTTCAAAAATCAATGATTGAATGTTACTTGTGCATGAATATAAGCCTTTGGCTGAACTGGACCCTTGCCCTTTGTTGCTAGTCGACTTGAGCCAGAAGCGGACTCGGTCGGGCGGCTGGTGACCTTGGGACAGTGTTTGGTGTACTCGAGTATAACCATGAAGTCTGGTGGAGTACTGGCTAGTGAATGCAATACAATGATTGAAATGAATGGATGAACGAGATGAACATTGAAGGAGTGAATTTTCACACATCGGAGGAATAAGGGAAATGGTCGGCGACTGAATGATCGAATGAATGGCTCCAAGTGAGCACGTATCCTTCCAATGATTGAATGTTTGGTTTTTGAATGACTGCTTATTACTGTGCAAAGTGTGTAAATTATTAAATGTGATACTTCTGTGTTTTATCTACCTAATTACTTGTTTGAGAACCTCACTGGGCTTTTAGTTCATTCTTTTAGTTTTGTTTTCCTTATAGGAGTGGAGGTCAGAGCAAGTAAGCATGAACTAGTGTGTATTATCTTCATGTACTTGTACTTTTATAGATGGAATGTATTTTGGGATTTTTGGTAAGGAAATCCTATGTTTCATTTTTGGGTTGTAAATTAAGTTGAAATTCTTGGATGAATGGAACTTTTATGTTAATCTAGAGCCGTGAAAGACTATTTCAAGAATGTAAGTGAGTGAGTCCTAACGAGAGTTGGGCAGGCGGTCCGTCAAACCCTTGGGTATGCCCTAGGGGGAGGTGGGGTCATCACAATCTCTGCCTCTCATCTCTTTTCTTCCAACAACTTACTTGTTTCAAGAATTAATGGAGTCCAAGAAGGTGAACTTTGCTCTTGAAGAGTCAATTGCTGGTATCCCAACAACTCTGGAGATGCAGTAAATTGTACCCATGATGAAGAGCAAGGCTAAGAAATTAGCATAGAGGACTAAGGCAAATGTTGTGGCTGAAGGAAAAAAACTTGAGGTTTTTCCCAACAAGAAGTGAGTTCATGATGAATCTACTGATAGCTTAAGTAATTCAGCTACTTTTGTGGTAATGTCCGTCATAATGACTAACACCACAATTGTGGAAGATCAAATTTCAAAACTTGTCAAAATTATTGAAGGGCTAATAGGGTATATGCATAGTCAAGATGCCAAAATAGCCAAACTAATGGCTATGGCAGAAAATATGAGCGAAAATAGCCCTAGCATGCTCAAACAAAAATCCAAAGTGAAAGATGAAGGTGACTCACCATTAAGGGAGAAGGAGAAAAAGGCTATCAAGTCACAAACAATAAAAGGGCTTTCAATATCTCCTAATGGCACCATTCATGTCAATAATCTAAAGAAGTTTATCGAAAGTACGATCAAGGACAAGATTGGTAGCGGTTATACCAAATCTTACACTGCAAGAGTGGAAAGTTTAAAAATACTTGTAGGATATCAACCTCCAAAATTTTAATAATTTGATGGCAAGGGCAACCCTAAGTAGCATATCATGTACTTTGTCAAAACCTGTAAGAATGCTAGCACTGATGGTGACTTGTTGGTTAAGTAATCTGTTCGCTCATTGAAGGGTAACGCCTTTGATTGGTACATAGATCTAGAGTCTACCACTATTGACAGTTGGGAGCAGTTGGAGCAGCAATTTTTTAACCGCTTCCATATCACAAAGAGGACTATTAGTATGACTGAACTTTCAAATACACGTCAATGAAAGAATGAACCTGTTATTGATTTCATCGATTGCTGGAGGAATCTGAGCCTAAACTGCAAGGATCGAATTTCTGAGTCTTCTACCATTGAGATATGTATTCAAGACATGCCTGGGGGACTCAAATATATCTTGCAAGGTGTGCAGTCAGAAATATTTGATGAATTATCCACAAAGGCCCACAAGGTAAAAATCAATCTTGAAAGACAAGAACCATTAATTCTTGATCCTCAGAAGGCTAAGAAGAGATAAAAAGTGAGGAAAGAGGTTAAAACTCCAATCAAAAGTAAGAAAAAGAGGCCATGGTGCAAGTGTAACACTTTTCAAGATTGTCCCCAAAATTGCTAAGAAAGAAGACAAGAAATTCAATATGCGCCAAGAGCAAGCAAAGAGAAGACCCACTCTCAAGGAGATACAAGACAAGAAGTAACCTTTCCTTGATTCTAATATTCCTGATATGTTTGATGATTTGCTAAGCATGAATTTGATCACACTTCTCGAGATGAAACGCTTTGACGAGATCAGGAATACAGATGACCAAAATTACTCCAAGTATCACCGCTTGGTTAGGTATCCCATTCAAAAATGCTTTGTCATTGATGACATATTGGTATAGTCTAAATCTTGAGAAGATCATGAACGACACTTGAGGATAATCTTGCAAACCCTGAGAGAGCACTAACTTTTTGCTAAGTTCAATAAGTGTGAGTTTTGGTTGGAAGAAATAACCTTTCTAGGTCATATAATCTCTAAGGAAGGGATTACTGTGAATCCAGCTAAGGTAGAAGCCGTTTCTAAGTGGAATCTGTGACAGCCCCACCTCCCCCTAAGGCGAACCAAAGGGTTCGGCGGACCGCCTGCCCAACTCTCGTCGGGACTCACTCACTCACTACAGTCCTCAAACAAATTACAATATAAATCTCAAATATTACATCAAATTCCCCAAGAATTACATATCATAAGCGAAGCGAAAACTAATTCTAAGCGTGGAACGTACACATACATCCACTTTAATTCCAAACAGTCACACTAGCCCAACTATTACACAAAATGAAACCAAATCTAAACTGTACAATATATATGTCATCCAGTCCCACAAATAACGTAATACAAGCGCTTCCTTTGCCTCGAGCCCTGTGGAGGGGACATAAAATATTTTTTGGGGTGAGCTAGAAGCTCAGCGAGTAACTAGTAAAATCAGTAATCAAATCAGTTTCATAATAGTTCATTTCAATGATGTCATAAATCAGTAATCAAATGCACGTTTATTGCTCTCGTGAGCCAGTGAAATCAATGTACTTAAACATCCAACGCTCAAATTGATCAGTTAACAGTGAAACAGGGATAGGGAGCCATTTGCTCCAGGTAAACAGTGATGGAGACATTGGTTCTAAGCATACGAATTCCAAGTACTCCTTTGAGCCAAAACATGTCATGAAATCACATGCAAGCACACATGATATGCAATCGAGTAGATAATGCAAGAAACAGTTCATAAGTAGCTTTGGAAATAGTTTGGGGTCACTCACCAACCACAGCTCAGGAACCATCCATCATATATCATTGCCTTGCTCAAGTCCAAGCCCTTCAACTCAAACTCAAAGTAATCAAATGCTTTCAAAGATCGGACAGCATATCCCCTTAATTTCCATACTTTTCCATCCTACAAGTAACACCAATTCATCTCAAATTAACCACATACACATCATAAACTATCAAATACACCTTTCGGCACAATATCCATAACTGAAGCTACCCTTATCAAATTGAAACGAATCTTATGGCGTTTCGAAGCCAAGACATATACCTACATTTCTTATGAAGACCTCCAAGGCCAAATCATGCATTTTCATGGTCAAAAATGGAAAACTCCACGAAAACAGAAAACTGTCCGCAAAACAAGGTTCATGGGCAGTCAAGGGTATTTCGGTTATTTCACATGATACAGTGCTCCGATTGAGGTGAAATTTTGTAGACAGCTAGTTAGAACAATTTGCTACAACTTTCATGTTTTAACCTAAGCCTGATTCGGCCTCTAATATGGTCAAATAGAACCGGGAAGAACAGGGTAAATTGGAACCCTAACACTGAAATTTCCGCACAAAACCGAAATTTTTCGGCAAACAATCACAATTAGCACACAAGGGATCCTTTTAACACAATTTAGATCCATCAATTCAAAGCCAACCATAACCATCATATGAAATCCCAAAAAAAATCAGAAATTTAGCTAGTTCCACTTTAATCCATGAAATCTTCCATAAAATCACCTAGTTAGCTATCATAAGGCACCAATTGGCCATTATTAGGAACAAAGAGTGAGTTCCAAGCAAAATACCTTAACTCTTCAAGAAAGGTAGTAGCTTAGGGGTTTTCTTCCAAAACAACTCCACCAAGACCTTTGTTCTTCCTTAGATAACACTCTTATGGAAGGGTTTGCGATTCTATCGGTTGAAACTCCAAATTTTAGCTAGAAATGGAAGGACAAAGTGAAGGTTCTCTCTTGGTTTTTCTCCTTACAAGGGCCGGCCAACAAGCATAGGAAATGAAGATGATTTTGGTCAATTTTGAAGTTTAGTAAAGGTGATGAAAATTAGTCAAAGTCCAACTTGCAATAGGGTCATGACACTTGACACCTTCTTAAGTTATTCTTATCCCTTTGTCTACCAAGCTCAACCTAGAACTATCCTCTAATTATCTCCTCACACCTTGTAAAATAATATTTCTTGATACAAAACTTCAATTAATCGGCAAAAATTTATCGCACTTAACGCACTAGCGGGCCCCACATCCATAATACGCTTCAAACTTAATATGAACTAACTTAAACTAGGAAAATGATTTGAAAACTCTACTCACTTATAAAATCTCTGGAAAAATTAATATAATAGGTATAATGAAGAAAATGCATGTGAGAGAATAAAATAAAATAATATAAAATACGGAAAATTTACGGGTCCTCACACTCTCTCCCCCTTAAAGAAATTCCGTCCTTGAAATTTTGCTTACCATGCCACTATCTATCTAGAAAGAAATCGTGTTAATGCAATGACTAAAATCCCCTGCTAAGAAAACCAGTGAAAATATCAAAAGTTTCCTCTTTTGAACCACAGATGAAAATTTCATTTAACATCAAGGAAATATAGGCAAAGGTAGTTTATTGAGAACCATACTACGGGTATCAAGCCTTACAAGAGGGGTAGAAAATACCAAATACCTCTATAGTTGTAGCTAGATTAATGCAAAGTCAAGTAGACGTTTATCAAGTCCTCACGCTTATAACAGAAAGGAAATAACACTTCCATATCCAATCCCCTCAATCGGTCTAATTACTAGGTCCAATGTGAAAATCTTTCTTGCCTTGGCCTTGCCATCCAGACTTACCTCAAGTTCAATCAAGATACCGACTCTTATTCTAGCACTCTCTATCCTCCGGTACTCAGGTCCAAGAATCTAAAATAAGATAATTCACAACTCGAGCCGGCCGGTCCCAAGAGTAAATCATCCATATTAAAGATTCCTACCCGACATACATATATATATATCTTCCTCAAGTACAATGATAACGATTTTTACACTTATAACATGCACGATTCATAACTTACGCCCAAGAAAAGCACTTAATCCTCTACACTTATGCACATAATCGGGACCATAACACCACTTGGCCCAAGCTCAATCCGCACAGAGACCACGCGAAGCTACTCTGATATCACCTGTGACAGCCCCACCTTCTCCTAAGGCGTACCAAAGGGGTTAGCGGACTGCTTGCCCAACTCTCGCCAGGTCTACGGAATCAAATCACTTAAAACCCTACAACCGTGCACAGAAACCCAAAGAAAACAAACAATTGGAGACCACCAAGCCAAAATAAAACTTACCAAACTATACGGATACCAGAAGTGTTCATCAAGCCAAGTAAAAGTACCATCCCAACAAGTACACTTAATTTACATGGTTAATCTCTTTAAGATATACAAACGCTGAAAGGTTTAAAAGTTCAACAAGCAATAACAAGTCGGAATATTCACGAGGGATCAAAGTACAATTAGGGATTCAACTACAGAGGTGCTATACAAAAGAATAACTAGAACTCGTTCTACTTCTTTCTTCAAAATCATGGTTCAAAAGTATTGATCCCTGTAAGAAAAACAAAAGGTAACGGGAAGGGGGTGAGCTTACGCTCAATGAGGTACCAAAATAATAGCAGTTTAAAACATGGCATTTCATATTCAATTAGTCACATATGCATATCAAATAAGGAAATGAACAAACATCTTAAATAGAAAGGATACGGGTGGCTCTCATGAGCCAAATTTCCCCATTTGTAGTACTTGATCCCAACTCGTTAACTCTCCGTCAACGCTCGAAGAAACAAACATGATTGTAGACTTCGCTTACGCCAAATCCCGTTCACCAAGCATACCCCTTACCGGGCCCGAACGCCAAACAGGAAACAGGAATGGTAATACTCGAGTATGCCGGAATCAAGGGTCTCAATACCCAAAGATTCCTAGAACAGACTACTGTGGTTCGTTATCTAATCGACCAGGACCTTGCCGGCTCGACTCGAGTAACTTGCCACAGGTGTTGAGCTCAGAGGTCACAGAAAGGTCGTTGGATACCAGTCTCCAAACGACGTCCGAACAGACTCAGATACAGATAACAGATTACACACAGTAAATAGGCATACAGACAGACAAGAGAACGAGTGTGATAAAGCACACCCTCGTCTCAAATAGAATAAACAGATAGTACAGTCATTCAAATCACAGATTGCAGGTGCAGAAACCAAGTTAAGCAACAAAAGAGGGGAGTACAGATACTTCAAAAGTGTTCACCCAAAGTGGCTTAATTGCCAAGAAACCCTAAAAATAACCAAAGTAAAACAATTGAAGTTTCTACATCCAAAATGGAGTAAACAGAATGCACAAGTGAGGCTCGACTACTAGTCGTATGCCTATTCAAATGACCACAAATACAAAGAAATAAAGGTGTGCTTTTGGAGTAAAACGGTAGCGGTTGGTTCTACAACTTGAACAAATCCCAAAACCCTACATTTCTATCAAAACCATACCTACAATGATGTACTAACTCCAAACTTAAGGTGCAAAATGAGAGTAAGAATAATTCTAGGAAAACAGGATTTTTCAGTTTTGCGCACCACCATTTGAAAAATCATATATCAAGATTCTTAAGTCCAAATTTGATAAACTTTATACCATCGGAAAATAAACTCAAAGGGGTACAATTTTCCAGAAGACACTATGGTAAGATTCAGAACACAAGTTAGTCATATTCGAACCTCAAATTGCTGTTTTATCCAGTAAAAGACAGAACGGGTATGCAATTTTAGTCAAATTTAAAAATTCACTATAAATCGTATAGACAGAACCAGGGTCTAAAATTTTCATGGTTTGTAGTTCTATGAATCTAGTTTCAAACGCAACAAACTGAACTCAATTCTGACATTTCTACATCAAGTTATAACAGATTTTCCAAAACTGCTCAGGAGTTCTTGCAGAAATTTTGACAGCACCTCTCTTTGTTTTTCTTTACTTTTCCATCCAAACATTAACACCAATCACTTCTCAATTTCAACCAGAAGTATACCCACAAATCACAAGCTATCAAACACCCTTAATATACCACCAATTTGTAGCTCCAAAAGTAACTCTAATCATGTCCAAATTAGAAACCCTAAACCTGAAATTTATGCATCAAAGCTGAAATTTCTTTAAGCAAAGTGAAATAACACATAAACACTAGATTTTGCACATGTCAAAGCTAGGAAATCCTAACTAACCTTCAAGCTTCATATTTGGACAGAAAATTCATGATAAAACTGAAAATTTCCATAATATCACTTCCAACCATGAAATTTTGCATAAAACTACCAAAGTTGCCTCCATAAGACACTAATTTGCAATTATCTGAAATAGAGAAAGATTCTTAGCATAAATACCTTAAACCTTAGGCAAAGAGGCTATCCACACCTTCCTCTTCCTAAATCATTCCATAGGAAACCCTCAAGCTTCCTTAGAGAACAACTTCTATGGAGTATTTTGCAAGACCATCGGTGAAATCTCAAAGTTTAGGCAAGAAATTGAAGTGGAAGATGAAGCTATCTTTCTCTCTTTTGCTCTCCAAATTTTCGGCCAAGAGAGGGCAAGAATGAAGAAGATTTGGGTCAATTTTGATTTTGGTAAAGTTAAATAAGAGTTGGTCAAGTCCAACTTCCAATGGATTCGCGACACGTGGCATCTTAAATGTCTCAAGCTTATCTTCTTTCTCTCAATGGTTAATATATCTAGCTAATCTCTAATAATCTCCTAGCACCTTGTAAAATAATATCCCTTAACACAAACTTCAACTAGTGGTCAAAATTTTATCGCACTAACCGCACTAGTGGGTCCCACATCCAAGATACACTACTAATGTCACATAAACTAACTTATACTAGAAAATTATTTTAAAACTATACTTACTTATAAAATCTCTGAAAAATTAATATAATAGGTATAATGAAGAAAATGCGTGTGAGAGAATAAAATAAAAATAATATAAAATACGAGAAATTTAGGGGTCCTTACGAAATCGACCAGAAAACTCTACCGAAATTCGTAGTTTCTTAGGGTTAGAGGGGTATTTCCGTCGATTTATCAAGGACTTTTCTAATATTGCAAAACCCCTAATCGAGTTGACTAAGAAGTATGGCAAGCTCATATGGGATTCTAAATGTGAGAAAGGGTTCCAAGAGTTGAAGAAGTGTTTGATCGAGGCACCTGTATTGGCATTGCCGAATGGAGGAGATGGTTTCACGGTTTATACAGATGCTTCAAAGGATGGTTTAGGATGTGTGTTAATGCAAAACAGGAAAGTAATTGCGTACGCCTCCCGCAAATTGAAATCTCATGAGCAAAATTATCCGACCCATGACTTGGAGCCAGCGACAGTGGTGTTTACCTTGAAAAAGTGGAGATATTTTCTGTATGGGGTGACTTTTGAGGTTTTCACTGATTATAAAAGTCTTAAGTATTTATTTTCCCAGAAAAAGTTGAATTTGAAGCAACGTAGGTGGGTGAAACTTTTGGAAGTTATGGCTGTACGCTTAACTACCACCCTAGAAAACTTGAGCCACCGAGAGTGATTTTTGGGAATAGCACCGTGAAGTCTACCTTGTTAAATTGAATTAAAGAAGCTCAAAAAGGAGACCCTGAGGTGCAAAAATGGATTGAAAAAGTTCAAAAAAGAAAAAAGTTTGACTTCAATTTGGGGACCGATGGAGTGTTAAAGCTTAGAAATCGTCTAGTAGTGCCAAAAGATGAAGGACTAAAGAAGGAAATTTTGGATGAAACTCACCATTCCAAGTATACGGTACATCCTGGGGGTAATAAGATGTATCAGGACTTGAAGAGCCTCTATTGATGGGAGATTATGAAAAGAGAAATTGCCCAACTTGTTCGGACCTGTCTCATTTGCCAACAAGTTAAGGCCGAGCATCAAAAGCCATCAGGATTATTACAGCCATTGGAGATACCTGAGTGGAAGTGGGAGAATATCACTATGAATTTCGTATCAGAGCTGCCAAGAACTCAGAGAGGGCACGATGCTATTTGGGTAATAGTGAATCGGTTGACCAAGTCTGCTCACTTCTTGCCGATTAGTATGAAGTACTCCTTTGAAAAATTGGCTAAGTTGTACATGGATGAGATTATAAGGTTGCATGGGATACCGGTGAGTATAGTATCAGATCGGGACCCTAGGTTGTGTCTCGATTTTGGCAAAAGATGCAAGAAAACTTAGGGACTAAGTTGAATTTTAGTACCACCTACCACTCGCAGACTGATGGACAATCGAAAAGAATGATTCAAACCCTAGAGGACATGTTGAGGTCTTGTACTTTAGATTTTTGAGAAAATTGGAGTCAGTATCTTACGTTGGTGGAATTTACTTATAACAATAGTTTTCATTCCTAAAAAAAAATGGCTCCTTACGAAGCCCTTTATGGTCGAAAGTGTCGGTCTCCAATTCATTAGGACGAAGTTGAAGAAAAGAAGATTTTGAACCCGACTACTGGCCCTTCGATTGAGAAAGCCTTTGAGAAGGTGAAGTTGATACGTCAGAGGATCCGAAAGGCTCAAAGTTGCCAAAAGAGCTATGCAGATAATCAGTGGAAAGATTTGGAATTTGAGATTGGAGATAAAGTGTTCCTCAAGATTACACCTTTCAAAGCAAGTCTAATGGCGGGAAAAAGAAAGAAGTTACAACCGAAATTTGTGAGGCCCTATAAGGTTATCTAGTGCATAGGGAATGTGGCTTACAAGTTGGAATTACCCTTGAACTTATCCAAAATTCATGATGTCTTTCATGTCTCTAGGCTTAAGAAATATCATCCTGACCCGTCCCATGTGTTACAATCGGAAGAAATAGAAATTGATGAGAATTTGTCATATGAGGAAAGGCCGATAAAACTCTTAGATCAAAAAGTGAAGGAGTTAAGGCACAAGTAAATCCCTCAAGTGAAGGTCTTATGGAGGAATCATGGAATCGAAAAAGCAACTTGGGAAGTTGAAGAGGAGATTCGAAGGACATATCCAGAGTTATTCGTAAATCAATGTATGAATTTCGAGAACGAAATTCTGTTAAGGGGGGAAGGATGTGAGGACCCGAATTTATTTTATTTTATTTTATTTTTACTGGCTTATCTAATTATATATTTATTCATTTGCCTGAATTAATTTATTTCATTCATTTTAATTACATCTGCATGGTACATTGCCTTTTTATATTTTTAACACGTTTGCTCTTAAACTTAATTTTTCCGTCGCCCAATTTGTGAATTTTTAAGAAAACACGTTTTTCGAGGCAATAATTGGTTTGAGAGCGCAGTAGTCTTGGAGAGTTAAGGATGATTAATTGTAGATTAAGAAAAGTTAATTGAGGGATTAGAGGTGAGTGATTTGAATTAAACTCAATTAGGAGCATTAATGGATCACTATTCAAATGTTGACTTTTGCACCAAAAGTTAGCTTTATGTCGCTTCTTTCTTTCATCCTCTCATATCCCAATAATCAAACAAAATCCCTCTCTCTTCCTCCCTCTCATGGCCGAACCTTTCCTCCTATTTTGGCCAAAAAAAGTTCATCTTCTTCCTCTCAATTTTGCTCCTCAATCTTGCTTACTAACCTTGCTCACACCTTGGATCATCTTCAAGCTTGGTAGAAGACTTGGTGGAGGGAAGATTTTTGGAGGTTTAGTGCTTGGTTTCTTGAGGTTTTACTTGCTAACCTTGGAAGAAGGTAAACCCTCCAAGCTCCAATTTTTCTTTCATCCTTTAGCTAATTTTAGCTAGATAAACTTGGGATTTGTTGGAGGGTTCTATGAACCTTGACATTAGGTAGCATGCCTTGAGGATATTCTTACTTTCTTGACTTGGTCTTAGGAAGATGCCTTGAGGAGGATTATTAGGTAGTGGACTTGAGGATTTCTTGCAAGTTGATTGTTGTTATGGTGAATTCTAGCTTGGTTTTGGCATGAGAGTTTAGGAAAAAAATTTGGAGAGAAAGGAGAAAGGTTGTTGTGCATTTTTTGCTGGAGTGTTTTGCTATTTTAATTTCAAAATTTGTGGTTAAATTGATGGAAAAATGCTTGCTACATGTTGGGTTACGTGTGTGTAAATTACCTTCCAAAAATCACTTCATTTGAATGAGTTAAAGTTAAGCTTAAAAGAGGAAAACAAACCTGGAAATTTTTGAGCAGGGCAGCCGACCAGTGTGTACTCGAGTATACCGGAATCAAGGGTCGCAATACCCAAAGATCCCAAAACAGACTACCGTGGTTCGTTATCTAATCGTCCAGGCCCTTGCCGGCCCGACTCGAATAACTTAGCCACAGGATTTGAGCTCATAGGTCACAGATACAGATACAGATACAGATATCAGATACAGATACAGATTCAGATTGACACCAAAATTGGCATATGAACAGACAAGAGAACGAGTGCGATAAAGTACACCCTCGTCTCAAACAAATTAAACAGATTGCAGAGCAGAAATCAAGTTAAACGGCAATGGAAGGGAGTGGTACACTCACCGGTTCAAGTACAGATACCTCAAAAGTTTTCACTTCGGATTGGCTTTAATCGCCAAGAAACCCTAAAATAATCAAAGTAATCCAATTGAAGGTTTCACATCCAGAATCGAGTAAACAAAATGCACATGTGAGGCTCGACTACTAGTCGTATGCCTCGCCAAATAATTACTAATGCAAGGGTACAAAACATGATTTTTGGGAACAAAAAAAGTAACATGAAGACCAAGGTTCAACAACCCAAAAGCCCTTCATTTCTATCACAAGTCAATTCAAACTTAAAGGAACCAATCGGCCTAGAAAATTGGACAGCACTTCCCCTAAAACTCTTACTTTTCCAGCCATCACGACTTCATTATTTTCCTCAATCAACTCCCAAAGTCATACTCAATATACATTCATCACCACAGCCATTCAATAGGCTCAAGGTTATCCAAGTACAAAAATTAGCTAGGAAAATGACTGGAAATAAAAGTCAAGCCCTAGAAAATTCCAATAAGCACAAGAAGACTCGATGACAAGTCATAAACCAATGCCAACACGATCACAATAGGGTTCCATAAGCATATATAAGCATTAGAGGAAACCAGAAAAATCCGGAAATAGAATTAGCTTTAGCCCTGAAAAAAACAGTTTTGACCTCATTTTGCGGTAATGGCACCAATTTCACTACGATTATTGGATGAGGGTACAAGACCCACCATTTCGAACCTAAAATACAGGGCTACAATATTACAGAAGGTCACTCAACCCAGTTTCGAGTGTAACCAGGTCAAAAATGTAAAATACTACACCAGAATCACAAAAACAGATTCACAGAATACATTCTAGCGGAAACATCATAAATCAGGCTATCCAAGTCCAAATCCAGAAATTCCAAAACCAGCTGAAAGCTAAGAAACAGGGATACATTTCATCAGAAGACCTCAACAACCAATTCAGAAGCAATTCCAGCCAAAACAACCAATTACAGGCGCAATTCTTAAATTCTGGAAAAACCAGAACAGCAATAGTAATTTCGACTTTTCTCATTCCACACTACTCCGATTGATCTGAAATTTTGCAGGAACCTCTAAAATGTCATTCCCTACAACTTTAAAGTTTTGAGCTAAGGCTAATTCGGCCCCTATCTATGAGCTATAAATTCAGACAGAATGCATAATCATAAACCCTAACTTTCCAAAATTTCTTCCAAAACAGAAATTGTTTGCAATTATCCACTTTTTCCACCTTCTAGAATCATTATATACCATTTCCAATCATCATATATAACCACACAATCATATCCATATGAAAACAGAAAAATCCCCAATAATTATAAAACTTCATCAATTCAACCACAAATCAAGAAATAATCCATAAACTTGCATCTTATACCACCACCAATCATGAATTGAACATCATTAGAGGAAGGAAAGTGGTTCTTCACAACTCACCTTAGCAATACAAGAGATAGAGCAATTAGTCACCTTAGCTTTCCAAACAACTTCACAACCAAGCTCAACTCCACCAAACTAAGAGGTTTTATGGAGTAATTGGAAGATTAATCGGTTTAATTGAAAGATTGGGCAAGATTGGAGACTAGAAAATTGAGAGCTTTTCTTTCTTTCTTTGAGCAAGAGAATTCGGCCAAGAAGCTTGCAAAATGAAGAGATTTTTGGCCAATTTTAATTAAATGGTAAAGTTATGAATAGTAGTCAAACTCAAGACTAAATCTTATGGTGACACTTGTCACCTTTAGGTTTAAAACTTATCTTTTCGTCTCTCCAATACAAATATCTTAACACTTTGTAAAATAATATCACTTAATACAAAATTCAAACAAGTTGTCAAAAATATAATGCATTTACCGCACTAGCGGGTCCCACGTCCAAAATACGCTCTTAATTTCGCAAAAACTAACCGATACTAGAAAAATCATTTTAAAACTATCTTTGCTCATAAACTTTATCTGGGGAATTTTTCTAATAAAGAAAATGTAGAAAAGGCGGGCGATTAAA